>NC_138371.1:23885642-23947923 GCF_054177405.1 Leptonychotes weddellii
GTCCCAATAGTTCATTTTTGCCCTTGCTTCCCTTGCCTTTGGCGATGTTTCTAGGAAGAAGTTGCTTCGGCTGAGGTCGAAGAGGTTGCTGCCTGTGTTCTCCTTTAGGATTTTGATGGACTCCTGTCTCACATTGAGGTCTTTCAACCATTTGGAGTCTATTTTTGTGTGTGGTGTAAGGAAATGGTCCAGTTTCATTGTTCTGCATGTGGCTATCCAATTTTCCCAACACCATTTGTTGAAGAGACTGTCTTTGTTCCATTGGACATTCTTTCCTGCTTTGTCAAAGATGAGTTGACCATAGAGTTGAGGGTCCATTTCTGGGCTCTCTCTTCTGTTCCATTGATCTATACACATACTTTTCTTAAGATAACCTGTTGGTATATAACTGTTCACTGATCATAGTGGGCCTTGAATATAGATCAGGTATTGGATGATTTGATTAAATACACTTTGTTAGAGGAAGTTTTGTTTACCAAACAAAATTTATTTTCATATCTCAAAAGCAGTTAAAGAGTTGGTAGTTAAAATATAAAGGCACTACTGAGTTGTATACTGGTATCAGTTTTAAAAAATAACATTGATTTACAGTATTAATGTATATTTGCATTATTAGGTAATGTATTTTGTTCATAAAAGGTGACTTTCTTTTAGAACTTTAAATTTAAATTTTTAGTTCTAAAAGGTAATTTAAAATAAATTAAATAATTTAAAATAAATTTCACAGGGCGCCTGGGTGGCTCAGTTGGTTAAGTGACTGCCTTCGGCTCAGGTCATGATCCTGGAGTCCCGGGATTGAGTCCTGCATCAGGCTCCCTGCTCAGCAGGGAGTCTGCTTCTCCCTCTGGCCCTCCCCGCTCTCATGCTCTCTCTCTCTCTCATTCTCTCTCTCAAATAAATAAATAAAAAATCTTTAAAAAAAAAAAAATAAATTTCACATTAGTGTGTTTACATTAAAAACCTTGTTATCCAAGAGGTAGTGTTTTAACTTTCAAGTTGATTAGTTTTTGTTTTCAAAGTTTCAACTACGCCTCTCCTAATTTTACTTTTTTCTCATTTTTACTATGAATTTCTTATCCCAAAGATGGACTCAGATATTTGAGATTTTATTGGGCTGGACTGGTTGGTGGCTATGCTGTTCTTCTGGGCCAATTATTCACACATACCTAACCAGTTACTTCAGGGTTTAGAAGGTTTTTAATGATATTTTTGGCAGTGGAACAATGAGAAGAATGTATCAGTGTTTCAGACTGAAAAATATGAGATTCTTTATAAATTTCTTTGTATAAGTGAACTAATGAATGTTTACTAAGTGTATAGAGAATCTATTTGTATTGATTTTGAAAATGAGCTTTAATCTAAAAATGAGTAATCATTTTTAAAATAAAGTCATTAGGTATGTATTATTTTTCAAGAAAATAAATGGTGAAAACAGGGTCTTTTTCAAAGACTTTTTGAAGAATTCAAATATTAGATTTACTTCTGTCATATTTTTTAGTCTCATTATTTCTAATAGCATGTTATTAGGTTCATACAAATGAAAAATTTAAGAATAATTATTTCATATACCCCTCTATAATGGAATATCTTTCAATTAATAAAAATGGTGAAATAGTACTACATATTTAAAAAAAATAAAATCATACATTATTAAGTGAGAAAGCCAGGTTTTAGAAAATTGATGTGACATGATTTAGTTAAAAGTGTGTGTGTGTGTGCTTGTGTAGGTGTATGTGTGTATAATGCATTTTGTATACACTTATGCTCACATCTCAAAAAACTTAGTCTAGAGGGATGGATATATACCAAGATATTAACAGTGGTTTTTCTCTTTGTAATATGATTACAGGTGACTTTCTTTTCCTTTTTTAAGCCTTTCAGTCCTTTCCCTTTTTTCTATAATAAACATAGATTGTGTGTGTAATGAAAATAGTTGTCACTCTGTTGTAGAAACATGCTGTTTCCACTGATGTGGCCTATATTTATTATAATTGTTATAGGTTGTTTTGAGAATAATTTGATAAGTTTAATATTTATTATGTATTACAAATATATTTTGTATATTTAAGTTTGGAATAAGGATCAATGAAAATTTTGAGTCCCTAAACAAACCTGATATTTTTGAGTTAGGAAAAATACTGAGAAACAGTGTGGCATTGGATTCAAGCCTGAATCTGAATCTTAGCTCCATTTCTTACCAACTTTATAATCCTTATTCAAGCTGCTTAATCTTTTTTTGCTTCAATTTCCTTAACTGTAATTGATTTTAATAATAGTAATACCAGTATTTCTAATATTAACTACTTTGCAGGTTGGTTATGAAGATTAGAAATAATCTATGTTTAGTGCTTTGTGTAGTGCCTGGCACATAGTAGTAAATTATAGCTATGATTTTATTATTAATTAACTTGGCTGCCTTAAAGAAAATATTAGGATGAGTAGATAAAGGAATTGTAATGAAAACGGATATAGAAAAGGAGGAGTACTTTAAAATGTAGATTTATTTATAGTAAGTGGAAAAATTAGTAGTGGTATAAATCATCTATAGGTTATAACTCATCTTTGTAGGTTAAAATATTTACTAAAATATAAACATTTACTAAAGGTGTGAGACCTAACTCACATTTCTTGCTTAGCAGTAGTAAAAGTTAATTGTTTTTTTGCAGAGTGCACAGTTGACTGAGATCATCAACAGTTTGATTGCCCCTCTCAACTTGTCCCCAACTTCATCACCCCTATCCTCCAAATCCTGTAGCCATAAATGTCTGGCTAACGGCATTTCCAAGAGGTAGGTATCAGTGGGATAGTTTGGCTTCTAAATTTGGCTTTTTAAATTTTATTTTATTTTGCTTTGTTTTATTTATTTATTTATTTGATCTTTTAAGTAGTATAGTTGTTTTTTTCTTCTTAAGCACTATTAGAGTACAATCAGTAGGACATGGATACATTTTTAGATATCATCACACTTATATTATTAACATAACTATAAACTTGAGAATGAGGGAGAAAGTTTTCCAGCATGTAAAATGTTTCTGAAAAAGAAAAATAGTGATACCATTTGCTACAGAAGTACTGCTTTTTTTTTAACATACCTTCCATTTTGTACATTTTTATTCTTTAGCTCTATACTGCTTTTAATACAATTTAAGAAAAAAGACCCTAGATATAATTTGGGCACAGAAGATTGGTAGATATCATCCATAAAATTCAGTTTAAGTTTCACTTAATCATTTTGTATCTCAGCTTTTATAAGGTAAAATTTTTCTCTGAATGTAATTAGTAATTACTGTAACCTTTAGCAGTTTATTATATCAGTGAATACACACACACACACACACACACACACACACACACACACACACATACATGGGATCCTAATTCGTTTTTTGCGAATAGCTTTTGTGTTCTCTTTTATTTTGTTTATTTTTCTATTTTAAAGATTCAATTAGAATTAAAGATGCTAATAGAATATTATTTTTCTAAATTTTTTTCAAATAAAATTGTAATGTGGGCTTCTTTAACTACCGTAGAGGACTGAGTGTAATTTAGTATTGGGAAGTATTTATATTAATAATTATACAATTTATTGTTAAACTTTGTTTAATATAGCATGAAAGGAAAATTTATACCATGGTGAAAATTATGCTAAGTAGCCATCACATTCTTCTTGAGATTAGTGTATATAAACTGAGTCCTATAATAAATATACTGTTATTTGGGTTTTATTTCTAATTTGTTATTTTGAAAATCTCATTTTTAATACTTTCACTGTTTCATTTGTGCTGGGTCATTTATTCATAGTTTTGTCACAGAAGAAGTTCTTCTATTGGTTTTGCTTTACTGTTTGTTGATTTTATATATTCATTCCTTTTATCACTGATGATTCACTTTGAAAGCAAAGATTCTCATGTATTGTATAGGGCAACTCTGATATTTTCATTTAGGAGAACATATGCTAATTGAGAAAGTCATAATTTAAAAAAAAGGAAGTCATAATTACAAGTTGAGCCATTAAACACCATTAAATTGGTGTGGAAACATTGTGATTTGGGTCAAGCCCATTTTAGGTAACATTTCGTTTACCTAACCAGACATTACACTATTACATATATACGTATGTATGTATCTGTGTACATATTTTCATTTTAATGTACTTATATTTTTGATTATTCACACAGTATTTATTGCATAACTATTTGCTGTATGTCTTAGTCAAAGTTCTGGGTTACAAAGATGAAGACAAGTCTCCACTTTTAACTAGCTTGCAGTCTCATAGGTGAAATATAATTATTTAATATATGTAATAATAAAGGAATTGTGTATGGTAATTTAAATACCTGATTTTATTAGCTCTCATAGTTGAAAAGATGCCTCATAAAGATACATGGTTCCAAATGAAAGAGATGTTAACATTGGTTTTATTTACTAACATGAAACTTTTTCAGTTCTGTTTACTAATAGTTCAGAGGTTCTTCTTGAAATCTGCTAGTAATTGCCATCTTTCCTGATGTCAGGTATTTGCTCCTACAAATTAACTGGAAGGTTTATTTTTGAAAGTTTATAACAGGGGGTTAGGAGGGAAATGAAAAAATTTATAACAGGTTTAAAACCTACTTAAATTCTTTGATAGATTTAAGAAGAGATAAAAATTTGTTCTCCAACCTTTTGAAGTATTCTGATACGTGTTTTAATTAATTTTATTAATTTTACTAATTATTAATTTATTTTTGGCAGTAATAATTTTTTTCAAAATGCTTCCTATATAAATGAGTTCCTGTTTCAAAAAGCATTTTTTTTTCAAAAAGCATTTTCACATTTGTTGTCAAAATATATTTCTCTTGAAGAAAATATTTTATTTTCTAGCATTTGCTAGAAAATGTAATATAGCTACCTTTCATCAAAGAGAAGGTGAGCAGGGCCCGGTTCGGTCGGGCATCCGACTCTTGCTTTTGGCTCAGGTCATGATCCTCAAGGTTGTGAGGTAATGAGATTGAGCCCTGCCTTGGGCTCATTGCTGGGCATGGAGCATGCTTAAGATTCTCTCTCTCTCCCTCTGCGCACCGCCCCCCACCAAAAAAAGGTGAGCAAATTTAGAATATTTGGGGTTTTGTTTAAAATGTATAATTTAATAACTGTTTTTAAATGTTTTGTTACCACAAACTGTTCAATACTTTTGGTTTCATTAAAATTTTTGTAAAAATTCTCTTTATAATATATACCGTAATATACAAGTCTATTTAACCAGGAACATAGAAACTGGAATATTTTGCAGATTAGAGAGTAATAACTTTGA
The DNA here is from genome assembly GCF_054177405.1 of Leptonychotes weddellii. NCBI lineage: Eukaryota > Metazoa > Chordata > Mammalia > Carnivora > Phocidae > Leptonychotes > Leptonychotes weddellii. Next base: position 23,890,936 of record NC_138371.1, read on the forward strand.
AGGAAATGTAGACAATTTTGAGGATTTGTGGTGGTGTGTCAGATGCTAAATGGAGGTCTGAAAAATGTCTCTTGGTTTTGCCAGTTATAAATTGGGACCTTAGCACAAGCAGTGTAGTGGCATGATGGAGAGAGGTAAGAGTGGGCTGATAAGAGAAGTGGAGATGAAGTAGAGAGAAGGAGTCAAGATTACACTTTCAAGGTTACTGACTATAAAGGCTATAATAAAATGGATGTACAAGGTAAGAAAGGGATTTTTGTTTTTAAAATAGAAGAAATGTAAGTATCTTTATTAAAATGAAGGGAAAGAGTTAGAGATGGTAAATGTAGAAATACATCTTAAAGTTATGAAGACATTTTATATAAGGTGGAAAAACACTTGTTCCTTTAGAGTGGCATGACAGAGATTAAGATGGGTGTAGATAAAGTTGTTTATAAAGTATTTGTAGCCAAGTTAGGAGTGGGAAAGGAAGCTGTAGGAGTTAGGTAAAGGTTGGATAGACATCGACCAGTCAAACATTGCCTCTTCCCTTCATTTCCCTTCCCTTCCCTCCTCCTTTTTTCGTAACATGAGCAGCCCACCCCTGGAGAATGATGTTTTGTGGTTTCTAAGTTGTTTTCTTTTTTTTTTTTTAAACCCCTTAACTATATTGCAGAAAGTGCTTAATTGATATCTGTAAACTAAGAATTTAAAAGTATTCTCTAATTGAACTTTTTGTAAAATAAACAAGCACATAATAGTGAAATTCTGTAAATAGATTATTTTATAGTACTCACACTTGAGAATATTACCATAGATTGAAAATTACTTGGAAACACAATTTTATATTATAGTAATAATGAAAAAGTTTTATTTAAAAAATATCTGTATTGAAGGAAGGTGAAATTTATCTATTTATGAGCCTTTTGCTCCTGGGAGTAAAATGTTAAATGAGGCCTAGTTTTATTTCTTATATCTTTGTGTTTTTCCAACATTGTTTTTATTTTTTTCTTCACATGTAATTATAGATGAAGAAAACATCTTTAAGAATCAAAGGTTTTCAAGAGTAAGGGCTTATTTAATGTTACTCAAACTTGGCAATAAGAAAACACTTTCTGAAGATATCCCTATTAAGCATATAAATACTATTCATTCTATGTATTTAAGTAAATGTGAAGGTAAGAAAATTAATCATTTGAATAAGAACTTTTAAAATCCTGATAAAATGTACATAATATAGAATTTACCATTTTAACCATTTTTATGTTTAGTGCATTAAGTACATTCACATTGTTGTTCAGCAATCACCATAATCCATCTCCAGAGCTGTTTTCATCTTCCTAAACTGATACTCCATACCCATTAAACAATAAGGACCCATTCTTCCTTCTTCCCATTCCTTGGCAACCACCAGTCTACTTTGTGTCTATGAATTTGACTACTCTAGGTATCTCATATAAGCAAAATCATACAGTATTTGTCCTTTTGTGAATGGGTTATTTCACTTAGCATAATGTTATCAAGGCTCATCCATATTATAGCATGTGTCAACATTCCTTTTTTAAGATTGAATAATATTCCATTCTATGTATAGACCACATTTTGTTTATTCATTGATCCCTGTGTGAACATATGAATAGCCACCATTTGGCTATTGTGAATAATGCTGCTTTGAACATGAGTATACAAATACCTGTTTGAATCCTTTTTTTTTCCTTTTGTTTGAGTTCTTGCTTTTAATATTTTGGACATATACCCAGAAGTGGAATTGCTGGATTGAATAAGAATATTTTATTGTTTATTTTGAAAATAAGAAATTAGTGAATATTAATGATATTTCTAAGCCAAAAGCTAAGAAAAAGCAAGAAACCAGAAAAGTAAGCATAGTGTAGCATCTACTTTTGTCTGAGGCCAAATTCTGACAAAATTGAGTTTTGATAGCTTTGTGGGGAAAGAAAGAGAAATCAAAATCAAAATCAAATAAAAAATCAAGTGAAGTTTTGGGGCGCCTGGGTGGCTCAGTCATTAAGCGTCTGCCTTCAGCTCAGGTCATGATCCCAGGGTCCTGGGATCGAGCCCCGCATCGGGCTCCCTGCTCCGCGAGAAGCCTGCTTCTCCCTCTCCCACTCCCCCTGCTTGTGTTCCTCTCTCGCTGTGTCTCTCTGTGTCAAATAAATCAATAAAATCTTTAAAAAAAAAAAAAATCAAGTGAAGTTTTAATAGCTTGTGGGGTGAGAAGAAGATAAATCAAAGCTGAAACAAATCAAAACCTTGTCTATGGTAGGGAGATGAAAGGAAATCCTCCTCCATGGGCTACAGCCTTAGAATAAATGTAAATCAGAAGGAAAATTGTTTCCCCTTCCCCACGTAGGGCACCATGGGGAGAGCTGCCTTGGTGCTGAGCAGAGCAGAAACAAAACAAAACCTATCTATCTTTGAGATAGCTTGACCATGGTGGAGACTTTCACATGGATTTTCAGTTCAAATTTGCATTATTGAGTCATCCAAGGAATCCCTAGTTTAAAACGGTTTTGGAATGGGTGATACTACAAGGTAGATGGCAGAGACAAATGTAGCTTCTCTCTGGAGGAAGGCATTGTCTTTCTTAGCTCCGGGAAATTCTCAGGAATAATTTTTCAAGGCAGTGATCAGCACACAGTTAAATATAATCAGATGTGTGAGAGAGCAATAAGAGTAAGGATAAAGAGAAAATAATAGCAAAAAGAGATTACAAAGTTTTCAGATATTAGGATTATCAAACACTGATTATTTTTTTAAAAAATAGTGCTTATTTTGATTTTAGAAATAAAAGATAGGCTTGAAAATATCTGCAGGGAAGAAACTATAAAAGTTACATAGCACATTTGAAAAAGGTCCAAATAAAACTTCTGAAAAATACTTACATTAAAAACCTAAGTATTAAGTGAGTTTGGCAATGTTGACACAGTTGAAGAGAGAACATGTAACATAGAAGATAGATTAGGAGAAAAATTCCAGATTGTAGGAAAAGAAACAAAACTATGAAAAATAAAGACAAGTCATTTAAAAATGTGAGAACATATTGAGCAGATCTAATATAAGACTTAATTGGAGACCTGAATGAAGCTAGAAAATGGAACAGAAGCAATATTTGAAGAGAGATTGGCTGAAAAATTACCTGGATTTGATGAAAGACACCAAATTCAGGAAGCCAGATGCAGATTCTTAAGCAGGACAAATAAAAAGACCGCTAGAAACAGGAAATGGCAGGGGCTGCGGTGTTGCTGGGGGAGGGGTGGAACAAAGACAAATGGAACATCTAAAAGCAATAGCAGAGGTAGGGAAGGAGGAAGAGATCACCAGAACAGTTCGACTAACAGCTGACTTCTCAAGAGTAGTAATAAGAACCACAGTACAGTGGAATGGTATCTTGAGTGTGTTGAAAGGAAATAACTACCTAGAAATTCTATACCCAGAGAAAGCATCTTTAAAGTCTGAGTGTGAAACACCAATGTCTTCAGACGAATCAAAACTAAAGAGTAGGTCACTAGTAGACTGTAATTATAATGATAACCATAAAGGGTGGGTTTCAAGCAATGGAAAGTGATGATCCTAGATAAGTAATTTGAGATGCAAGAGGGAACTAAGGACAAATGAAATAGTAAATATAGTTATATGGGTATATTTAAACAAATAGTAGTAAAACATGTCTAGTGGGGCTATAAAAAAAAAGTCGATGGCAACAATAGCATACAGGTCAGGAGGAAGGTAAATGGTTTTAAATTGTTCTCAAGTCCTTAAGTTATTCAGGACACTGGTAAAAGTACTGATTGCGATTTAACTTTTTATCGTTCTATGCTAAATATGAAGAGGAGGTCCACATGGTGGGGAGGAGGCTTCATAGGTGCCAATAATATTCCATGTCTTGGCCTGAGTGGTGATTATGGGACAGTGAAGGAGTAGGTGAAGCATTGCTTCATATTTAGAAGTTAAATATAAAATTAACATTTTATGTACTTATTTATTCGTATCTTACATTTCACAATCAAAAAGTTCAGAAAAATAGGGTACAAATTACATACTTCAAAAAGGGTAAGTAGAAAACACAGTGGCCACCATAGGTTTGAAAAAAAAAATTAAATGGCATTATTATCCTAAACCTGTGAGCAAAATTTGACTAGTTGCACACTGTTTAAATAATATAGAATATCAAAATTTTAAGATAGGTGAAGGAATATAATATTTGATTTGTTAAAACAAATCTTATTTTAACGTGTTTCTTTAAAATTTGGTGATAAAGAATGATCTAGTTTTTGATTTTAGAACCCTTGCCCTTTTCCAATTTTAGTATATGTGCTGCCGAAGTGAGTACGAACCCTTGCCCTTTTCTTTATCTGTCAAATCTATCTTTATCTAAGATATCCTGTCTTTTTCAATGAAAGCATTCATACATGTGGGAAGCAAATGAAGAATGACTAAAGAAAAGGACATACAGCTGTAGTGTATTTTTAATTGTCTCCTCTGATCTGAAAAGTACTCTTACATGTACTTGTGAATTTTGAGGTGCATACTTAGCTGAAACGTGTAAATTAATACAAATGTCAGACCTAATAGCAGTATAATAATAGGAAGTTACAGAATGTAGTTACACACAAAAGGTACATTTAAAAGTGATAGGAAATTTGGTAATTTACCATGATAAATAATATATATTTACATTATAGTTCTTAAAAGTCATTATGGTGTCTAAATATTTATATTCTCTCTGCTCCAAAAATTTTATCAAGTCTTAACCAAATTCGGCAATTATTCAGTTTCCACTCTTACCCAATTTTTACAATCATACTATCTTAAAAAAGTACATGTTAGCCTATTAAAATATAGTATGCCACAAAACAGATCATTGACTGAGAGTTAAATGTATTTCTTGCAGTAAACATATCAGATATTCGGAGATAGTATATGATTGTATGAGAAGTAAATAAGACAGAACTCTTGTAACAATGCCTGGCATATAAGAAACAGCCTAATAATGTTAACCACTGATATTTTTATGCAAGGACATACGTATGTTAAAACTATATATTTTAAGTATGTATATTAAAATAGTAGGCATTCTTATTTCTTTCATTTTATGGCATTATACTAGTCATTGATTTAGAACTATTCTTACTTTTAAAAACAAAGTGCTTCCAAGTGGCCTGAGTTATGATGAGGATTTTAAGGGATGCTTTGGTGGCTCAATCAGTTAAGTGTCTGCTATCAGCTCAGGTCATGATCCCAGGGTCCTGGGATTGAGTCCTGCACTAGGCTCTTTGCTCAGCAGGGAGCCTGCTTCTCCCTCTGCCTGCCGCTCCCTCTGCTTGTGCTTTCTCTTTCTGACAAATAAATCAATAAAATCTTAAAAAAAAATGATAAGGATTTTAAGGCCTGTGTAGGGCCAGCTATTACTGAACATTCATTATATAGGTACAAGGAATCAGAGATACCACCTGTTTCTCCATCCTATCTCTTGGGGAGATATAAAGTTGCTGTCCTGCCTTTGGTCTGCCTGGTTGGTAAATCCTATAATTAAACCAAGCACTTGAAAATTCAGGGTAAACACAGTGTTGAGTTTTATTCTCAAATTACTTAAAACATCCCTCCTCAAAAGACCATCTTGGGACATTTAATCTCCTCCCCCCCATTGTAACTTGTATTCATTTTTAATCAATTATAGTGTTTTTTTATGATTTAGTGGTTTTAGGGTAACTTATGGTTATGAGTATAGAGTGTACATTTTTAAATATTTTTTGTTTTAGACATTTTGTGACCTTGGGCAAGTCAGTTAATCTCTTCACATCTTATCTCTTTAAATTTACTGGTACACAAATATTATAAAGTAGTTTCTAGTACTAATGTTCTTCAATTAAATGTTTATTTTTGAGGATTCCTTTTTTTTAAACAAGCAAACAATAAAAACAAAGATTTCAAAACAGCCTAAAATGTATCTGTCATATGACTCTTGTGTTTTGCTTTGGATGTATTCATTTTATGTTAGTTCAAATCAAGAGACTTAGTGAATAGAGAAAAATTACTTTATTCAACATGTCTTAGTAACTTTAAAGCATAATCTAGAAGTTATTATGAAAGAGGTACTCAAGACAGTAGGAGGAATGAGGATTCTACTCAAGTGCTAGAAACTTTCATATAAACCAAGAATTGTTTAATAAAATTTATTACATATTGCCTTTCTTGGATGATACTGAAGTTAATTCAATTTTTCTTTGATAACTCAGGCTCATGACTGGCCACATCCTCAGGACTACGGAGATTAATAGTTGTATATCTGTAAAAGAATTTACTTAATAGTAAATACCTACTGAGTAACCTCAGTGTGCCAGACATTGGATTGGGCAGTGGGAATACATGTTGAACAAAAACACATGTGTTCTCTGTACTCAGGGTGTAGAGTCTGGGTGGGGAAAAATGACTCAACCAAATAATCACAGAAATAAATGCATAATTTTAAACCCTGATCAAGTGCTATGAGAAAACTCATAGTTAAGAATATCCCTTTGGGGGGCGCCTGGGTGGTGCATTCAGTTAAGTGTCTGACTTTTGGTTTCAGCTCAGGTTGTGATCTCCAACTCCTGATCTCGGGATCATGAGATCAAGCCCCACATTGGGCTCTGCAGCTCAGTGCAGAGTTGGCTTGAGACTCTCTCCCTCTCTCTCTGCCCCCCCCCACTTTCTCTGTCTCTCAAATAAATAAATCTTAAAAAAGAATAGAAAGAGGGGTGCCTGGGTAACTCAGGTAATTGAACGTCTAACTCTTGATTTCGGCTCAGGTCATGGTCTCAGGGTCATGGGATCGAGCTTTGTGTAGGGCTCCACGCTCAGTATGGAGTCCGCTTGAGATCCTCTCCCTCTGCTCCTCTCCCTCTCATATGCTCGTGCGTGCTCACTCTCTCTCAATAAAATAAACATAAAAAAAAATACACCTTTGGGGGTGCCTGGGTGGCTCAGTCTGTTAAGCATCCAACTCTTGATTTCGGCTCAGGTCATGATTTCAGGGTCATGAGATCGAGCCCCATGTCAGGCTCTTCACTGGGCATGGAGGCTGCTTAAGATTCTTTCTCCCTCTCATCCTCCTCCCCCGCCCATCCCCATTTGCGAGCATTCTCTTTCTCTCTCTGTCTAAAAAAAGAAATTTAAAAATATCCCTTTGGAATCAGACAAATCTGAGCTCAATCCCAACTCTGACATTTGGTAGCATTGTATTCTTGGGCAACTTTCTAAATCACAGTTCAAATGAGAACAGTCTGCTTCCTGGATTGTTGTGAGGATCAAATGAAATAACACGTATGATATTATTTTGCTTTGCTTTTTTTTTTTTTTTTTTTTTTTTTTTAACTTGTTTATTATCTGTCTTCCTGGAAGAGAATATAAGCTCCATGAGAGCAGGAACTTTTTTAGTCTGACTTATTAACTACTCTTTTCCTAGCATCTAGATCATTGAGCGTCACATCGTGGGCATGAATAGATATTTGTTGAATGAATGAAATGTCTTTTAAGATTTCTTGCAGGTAATCAGCATTCCATAAAAAATATTTTGTACTCATTTGTCTTTTCTCCCTCATAGTCAGATTGACATTTTCATTATTGCTCTCATGGCTATGTTCTGCAGTTCTGCTTTGTCTATCTAATTTAATGATGGACTAGAAGATCAGATAACCAAAGTGGTAGAAATATTTGTACTATAATAAGAGACATTTTCTAGTAAGAAAACAGGCCTCTGCTAACAGTAACAGGAGTGAACTTTTGTGTATGAACAGTGAGGTTTTTGGGTTATTTGAAAAACTTTTGTGATTTCATCCATATTCTGTATACTTGGTGTTGCCAGATAAGTAATCTCATAGGTGAAATATTACAGTTCTTCTAATAAAGCGTACTTATTCTAGCTTTATATCACATTATATCATAATTTTTGTGTATAATTAGGTTAGAAATTTAAGTTTTGAATTTTTAAAGGTTGGCCACCTATTCTGTATATTAATTTTTAGGGGAACACATAGAGCTTATTGTTTGATATAATTTCAAAAAATATTTGTCATTTTTATAATATCCTAATGAACTGTTCTCTCACAATGTCTAAAGTAAATTCACCTGGTTAATTATTTTCCAGGCTACCTGTTTGCCCACTTGTTATTCATTGATTCCCAACCCCCACCTCTTATTTAATGGCAGTATCTCCCAGAAGTTAGAATGGTTTTTTTAGCTTTATTAATCTTGGCAGCAGGGCCTAAGATGAGTCACCAGGAACTGAGCAATTGAAAAAATTGAGTCTTCAAACAAATGAAGCATTATATCTTATCATGATAGAGATATTAGTTTTTAGATCTTATATTCTAAAATAAAGATAAAATGTTGTAAATGGATCTGGCTTACCCCATGGGGTCTTATCTGCTGAGAGTGAATTTCTATTTGAAGTAATATCTAGATTTTTATTATTGTTGTTTCTTTTTGCCTTAATGAGACCCAGAACATGATATAAAATTAAATTCCAATGAATCATTGCCATGCTATTTATTTCCACTAATGGTAATTATCTCTTGAAATGCAACCATTCTTTCTAATTGGGTATCATGATTGAAAAACTGCAGCTAAACTGGCAAACTGATTACATAGAAAGTAATTCTTGCGTCCTTAATATCTTCAGTAGTCACTTCTCAGAAGAAAACACTGTTAGCTGCATATTCTAGGCTGAAATTTTCAATATAATTTTGGGTTCATTTGAATGACATTAATTATTATATTAGCTAGATGTGTGACATCAATAAGGAAATAAAATTTCCCAGCTGTGTTTTTAAAGTAATGCCAGTAGGAATTATTTTCTTTTGTAAAAACTTTTCTTTCCCCTTTTTACCTGTAAGTCTAAAACCTAATGTTAGAGAGAATATTTAAATAAATTGTGATATAAACATGGGATGGAATATCATGTAAGTATTAAAAAAATCATATGGTGATATGCTTATTTGGGAAAGTTAAGTAGAAAAATCAGGGTACCAAAATCATTGTATAATATCATTTCATAGAAAAAGACTTGAAGGATATAAATCAAAATTTTAATGAGAACTGTATTTGTGATTAGATGATGGATTTTGAAAAAATTTTTTCAACTTTATTTTCAAATTTTCCTTTAAAATGAAAAATAGTAATTATAATTAGTAAAATAGAAAGTCTCCATTTCAAACTTTCAAACAAATTATGTGAGAAGAACAGCTCAGAGATTATATTGAAGGATCTGAATTGTATCTCCCAAACTATAGATTAGCTAGAAATGTTTGACAAACTTTTATATCTCAATTCTCAGAAAAAAATAACCGCCATTATTCGCTTCCTAGTGTCTTTGCCTTAATGCTTTAAAAAATATCACTTGAGGGGCGCCTGGGTGGCTCAGTTGGTTAAGCGACTGCCTTCAGCTCAGGTCATGCTCCCAGGGTCCTGGGATCGAGCCCCGCATCGGGCTCTCTGCTCTGCGAGGAGCCTGCTTCTCCCTCTCCCACTCCCCCTGCTTGTGTTCCCTCTCTCGCTGTGTCTCTCTCTGTCAAATAAATAAATAAAATCTAAAAATAAAAAAATAAAAAAAAATAAAATAAAAAATATCACTTGAAGAGCACCTGGCTGGCTCAGTTGGTAGAGTATGCAACTCTCAGGATTGTGAGTTTGAGCCCCATGTTGGGTGTAGAGATTACTTAAAAACAGAAAGTACCATGTGAGGTTAAGAGCCAAAGATAAAAATAGCAGATAGCACTACAGTAGTCTCTTTTTCTCTTTACTTTTTATTATAGAAAACTTTGACATATAGAAAGCATAGTAAAGTGAATTCACATATGCCCAGCTTTTAAGAATTCCCAAGATTTTTGGGGTACCTGGCTGGTTCAGTCAGTAGAGCATACGACTCTTGATCTCTGGGTTGTAAGTTTGAGCCCCACATTGGGTATAGAGATTACTTAAAAATAAAATCTTAAAAAAATAAGTCTCTAATACAAAAAATAAAAAGACTGATTTTCAGATGACATTTTTTGTCTAGAAAAATAGTACAAGCTCATTGTAGGAAAATTCACAAAATACTAAAAAGAAAGTAGAAATCATATTGCTCAGAGTATATATTTCTTTTCTATCATATTTCTACATTTTCATAGTTGAGATTGATTAGAAGCAGTTTTAGATTTTATTTTGATACTATATCAAAGCTTTTTATACTTAAAATATTTCTTTTCCATTTTAATGGCTGCTTTAAGGTATACCTTATTTTTTTAGAATAGGTATATACCTAGTTAGAATACCATATTACATTGTACTTCAACACATTTCTTATTACAAGAGTTAAAGAGACTTGTATTTTTGACTAAGGGGTATAGTTCTTCTACTTAATACCTAAGATAGGGGAAATGGCCTGGTAAAGGTACGGTTTTCTCTGTACCAGATAATGCCTTTTATCTTGATCCATTGGTCCTTTGAGAGAGTTGTTTTACTTTTGACATTTGGAGGACAAGTAATGCCCATAGTGGGCCATTTTAGTAAGCTTACATTATATAAGCCCTATTTTATTTAATTTCTTTAAAATTGGTTAATGCCATCTAAATGTCATTGAGTTATCTGAGTATGTGATGCATTCATTTCTCCAAACACTATCAAGAGAAAACAAGATAGTAAATTCAACTAGTAGCAGGATATTTGACATCAGGGAAAGTTTGGAGAAGGTCCTTGCTATAGATTGAATTCATCAAAGAACTCCAACTGATGAAGAGGAGAGATGAAATAGAGATTACCAATCATGCAAAAACAGTGATTTTTAGGTGTGTATTTTTGTGGATATATTAGTTTCCTAGGGTTGTTGTAACAACCACTGAGTGGCTTAAGATAACAGATACTTACTCTTTCACAGTTCTGTAGGCTAGAATTTAAAAATCAAAGTGTTAGGGCCATGTTCTCTATGAAGGTTCTAGGGAAGAATCAGTTTTTGCCTTTTCCTAGCTTCTGCTGGTTGCTGGCAGTCTTTGGCATTCCTTGGCTTGTAGCCCAGCTCTCCAGTCTCCACCTCTTTATCCACATGGCATTATTCCCTGGGTGTGTCTCCTCTTTGTCTCTCTGTCTCTTTTTATAAGGACATCGGTGACTAGATTTAGAGTCTTTAATCCTGTATGACCTCATTTTACCTAATTACATCTGCAAAGACTGTATTTCCAAGTAACGTCTCATTCTGAGGTTCTTGGTAGATGTAAATTTTGTGAGGGCACTATTCAACCCAGGACAGTGGGTGTGGGTATTTTGTGCGTGAGTGTATGGGGAAACTGGGGGTTGGGGTGGTGCTATCATAATCTTTCTGAGAATACACATTCTAATTCTCTTCTCCATTATTGATTTTTACCTTTTGTAAATTTTATTTATTTTTTAAGTAGGCTCCATGCCCAGCGTGGAGCCCAGCGGGGGCTTGAACTCACAACCCTGAGATCGAGACCTGAGTTGATATCAAGAGTGGGACACTTAACTGACTGAGCCACCCAGGCACCCCTCTACTTTTTTAAAAGTGTATTTAATACGAGAATGGGTGAATATGGGAGAAATATTGAAAACTACTATTCTTAAACAGTATTTTAAAATTCTATGTTAAATATTCTCTGCTCTTCTTGAGAATAAAAGATAAAAATAATCTCATGAAGTCTTTTTTATGCTTTTATGGTTCTAGCATTCTGAACTCACAACTAGGCCCCAAAGTTTCTTATTTGCTAAAAATATTTGAGCACAGCATTATAAGGTTATTATAATATTCCAATTATTCCTATCCTTCTAAGAACATAATTTGGTTTAGGCAGAAGGTTATTAAATACTTGAGTGATTTACTATGAAAAATTCTAGACTGTCTTTCACTGGGTTTGTGGAAAAAAAAAAAGGAAAGAAAAGAAAGATCAAAACTAGACTGTTCTTCCACATCCTCTACCATTAATACTGCCACCAAGAAAACACCAAAAAATTAGCTAATCGATGCCCCCATATACCCATATTTTTAGATTGTTTTATTTATTAATATAAGTGCATAATGTTCGCAGGAATTGATTTTGGTAGTGATTTACTGTAGAATATCTGGTAAAAAATAATTGATTCACTTTTGGGACTTTGGTTCCTATAGTAATCAAAGTATAAGAATATACTGTAAAAAATTCACTTGAAGTTTTCCACTCATACTCTGTAGTAGCAAATTGAATGCTTCTTGTTATCATCCATAAATGTCTTAACTGTCAGGATTTTCTAGGGTTGTAACAGAAAACCAGTGATTTCAGAAAGTCATTAAATAACTATTAGAGAAAGTAAGTAGTGTTAATAAAATGTGGACTCAGAACTTTCTGATTATTTTCTTAGATAAAACTCTCGGTTTTGTACTTTTTAGATTAGAAGAAATTTTTAGACTTGATTGATGCCCATTTTACAAATCAGAACATATTATAGTTCTTATCTGCTTATTCTAAATTTATGATGGACATACTTGACTATATGATAAAATAAGATACATCATATCTTACTACCAAAAGCTACCTTTTATAAACCAGAGTTAGAGATTTAGAATGAAATGCAAGGCCATGTCAATATGTATCTTATCTTTCTAAAAGCTCTCTTGTAGCCTTCTGTTTAGAACCTCTTTTGGCTTTTAGGTTATTTAAAATGTTCAATGTTTACTCATTCACTAAACTAATTATATAGGTATAATGTATTTTATACAGGCACTATACAAAGCACAGAGCTGGAATGATAAACCTGACAATATATATGTGTATATCTCTCTATTCATTCAATAAATATTTATTGAGCATCTGCTGTATGCAAGGTACAATATCAGGAACTTCTTGATACAAGGGTGAACAAAACAGACACAGTCCCTGCACTGTTTGTAGTCTAGAAAGTAAGACATTAATTAGATGATCGTACAAATGAATGCAAAATTATCACTATGAAAAATGCTATGAAGGACAGATGAACAGTGCTATCAAAGCTCAAAAGGGGATTTGACTAGTCTTTGGAGAGATGAAACAAGGGCTGAAAGACTTCTCTAAGAAACTGACTTTTGAACTGAGAGGCAAATGATTATTGGAAATTATGTAGTTGAAGGAGGATGTGAGAAAGTTCTATAAAGCAGAGATAACATATAAAAGTCTTGTACTGTAGAGAGTGTGAGTTACTTGAAATGAAAGGAGGTGGTGTGGCTAGAACACAGGGAGCAAGGAGGAGTGAGATGCAAGATAAGGCAGGAGAGTGATGGCAGGTGCCAGACCAGTCAGGGCCTTTTAAACTTGAAGTCTTTTTTTCTAGAGCAATGGGAAGGCTTTGAGAGATGGTAAGCAGTGTGGGGATGGGAGGAAAGGGCATGAAAGGATAAGATTTGTTTTCCCAAAAGATTGGCAATAGAAGGAACTGAAGAGGGAAAAGTGTGAATGAGGGAGACCAGTTAGAGGCTATTGGAGTATTCCTGGACAAAAAAGCTTGCATTAGGGGAGTGACAGTGGAAATGGAGAAATTATGTTATGTGCGTATACCACACAAAGGATCTATCCTTCGAGGGATTTTTATTCTCTGAGCAAAAGTTTCCAATTGGAGATCTAAAGAAGTATAATTTGTTGCCTCTCCTGGCAATTATCCTACTGTCCCACTTGTAAGCTTGCAATTTCAAAAGTTCAATGATAATTATATTATTGGTACTTACTGATAGTTGTCTTGATAATAGGACAGTACTTGATGGTGACCCATTGCATCCTCAGTTTCTGGGGTTGCCGGGGTGTACCTACAACTTTATGTGAACACTAAACCTTCTCTTATTGAAATGTTATTTTCCCTCCTGAGTTTTCTCCTCCTCTTCCTATTATTATTATAGCTTTTTTTTTTTTTTAAGAATGTCATGTGATGATGGTGTCATGGTGTCTTATATTGGTTTATCAATGATATATTTAAGTTCTTGTTTTCCTTAATGCTTAATTACTAGATAGCCTATTATCTCCTGAGGAAAAAGCTTTAGGTTATAGAGTTACATGAGCAGGGTTGTTGTCTTCCAGATTCCCTCATTTTTCTCTTGTTCTGCTTTTCATTGAAGTTGATTGACTTATTCTCTCTTTAGTGTAAAACACTATGGAAAATAAGTGAATTTATTAGTGATTTGTAATAACTCTTTACAATAACCTCATCAATTATTTATAAAAGTGGTTTATGTACCATATGAGCTTCGGTGAGAATAATGTGCTATACACATTAATTACTTATGAAATAAACAGATTTCACATCTTTGAATTTCAGTACATTTCCCCATTAATTTAGGATAAATTTTGATGACATTTTGCAAGGACCTTTAATAGCTAGAGAGTGTTAGAAGTCATGAAGGAAGAATTGCAGCTGGAAACATATTTAAGTTTTAAATAAAAGAAAACTTTTTTTTCCCGATAGTGTGTCAGTCACTTTAGAAAGTTGAAAATACAACATTCAGTGAACAAATGGCACATTTTCTATTTATCTTTAACCCCACCTGTAAGCCTCTAGCCAGTTCAAAAGCTGTGTCCTGTCAGTCAGTAAAGAGATGGTGGCTCACCTTTTTTAGGGCTAACTCTTCTGTGGGGAGGGGAATAAGGGCTCATTAACAACTAAAGAATTATAAATAGAGGGCAGAGTTAACTGTGCTTCAGAGTTAACTCCTGGAATAAAAAAAGCTCTTCATTTTCTCTAGACGCTATGGAAGCTATGTCTTTTTTAAGGAACCAGTATATCTGCCTAAAGGTGTTTCTAACTTGCTGGGAGAACCTCTTTCTATGCTGGATCTACTCCTGCCTTCCTGGATTCTAGCATCTTGACTTGACTTCCTATAATATCAACCACCTTCTGAAACCTGTCTTCTACCTGACCTAACTTTCTTCTCTGCCAACCACCTGCCCTACCTGGTGCCTACTTTGATATTGTCTATCATCTGTGCCTTCTGCTCACCCTTGACAAGATAGCCCAATTCTGGCTCTTTCTCAAGAGCCAACTGTTACTTAGCACTGATATACTTCTTATAGAAAATAGCATCCAGGATATGAGATTGGACCTGTTAGTTTGAGAGTAGTGTTATATCTTAAACCTTTTTCAGATCTTTAGAATGCTTACTAACTGGGACTTAAAGGTATTTTTGACTAGGGCTCTCTGAAGACTAAAGTTAAGATTTTAGGGGCTCCTGGGTGACTCAGTTGGTTAAGCGTCTGCCTTCGGCTCAGGTCATGATCTCAGGATCCTGGGATCCAGCCGGGTCAGGCTTCCTGCTCAGTGTGGAGTCTGCTTCTCCCTCTCCCTCTTCCTGTCCCCCCAGCTTGTGCTCTCTCTGAAATAAATAAAATCTTAAAAAAAATAAAGTTAAGATTTTAAAAGTGGAATAGTTATTATCACTTCTTTTTCCCTGTACTGGTCTGGCCAGTAGTACATACTCAGGTATTTGTTGAATGTATTATAGTCACCAAATTCCATATTTAATTCTCTTTGGTGTCACCAACAAAAGCCATTCAGCTGCCTTTATTTCTGATTTCTTAGTACTATGTAAAGCACTCTTAAATTATTTTCTTTATCCACAAGCTAGCAGAATATTTTGTAGCAGCCATAAATATGATTCAAAACTAACGATACTGCTATAGAAAAACCAGATTTCTATTTACTGTTAAACACCAATTCTACTTAAGTCAAATAATGTACTTAGAACTTACGTGTTGATTAGCAGTATGATGTATGGCAGATTCACTTGTTGATATTAAAATACTAAATTGACTAGTTTCTATCTATATAAATAAGGTTGAAATCGGTACATTGTAGTACCTGAAAAACTTATATACACATTGTAGTACCTGAAAAACTTAATTATTTTATATATAATATACTGGTATAAGTGAAATAAAATTTATGTGGCACTGAGCATTAACTTCCTCCTAATATTCTGATTTTTAAAAAACTAAATATGTTTAAAAATTAATATGAAGAAGGTTGATGACACTAATGTGTTTATTTTTATGTATAGTTTGTGTAATCTTTTTCACTATTTTATAGTTGTGGCTTCTATATCATCAGAAGTTTAAAAAAACTCCTCTAAGACATAGTAGGATTGCATCTTTGTTTCAGAATTCACTGAAATGGTATGTAGTGTTTATTTCAGAGCAACTAATGATACGGTATGGGATTTTAGCCTTTTGTAAGCCTATAATCTTACGTAGTTTCACCCATATGCAAAAAGAATATGATGTAAATAGTTATAGCGCTCAACAACATGCATGAATTATTGATTTACAGTGAACGTGTACATTGTACCAGTGAACTCATGTGAGCATTTCTAACCTATGGGATATTTGTTTTACAGGAGAAAATAGAAATAGAAATTATTTTTACAACTTGAATATGTAAATCCCCATTAATACCAATTATTTTGCCAATTGTTACCACAAAATTGGCTAAAATTAATACTCTTCTGTCATAATAGATCAAGGCAATTTACATTTAGTTTTCTTTGTCTTTTTTGTTTGTTTTGTTTTATTCTCTCCATTCCCCAATTATTTCATGGCATTTCAGTGCTTCAGAGAATTTAGATGAGCTCTCTTCCTCCAGTAGCTGGTTACTTAACCAGAAGCACAATAAGAAAAGGAGAAAAGACAGGACAAGATTGAAATCTCCATCCTTGGCTATCATGAGTACAGCTGCTCGAACAAGGCCACTTCAGAGTTTCCACAAACGAAAACTCTACCGATTGAGCCCTACTTTTTATTGGACACCGCAGGTAAGGCTGCCTATGGGAAAACATGAACAAAGATTTTGTCATCAATGTATTTCACATACAAGAGGGTATGGATTGTACCTGATTATTTAGAATAATTATATCTAGAAAGCTTTAAATATATAGTTTATAAGTGACATAGGTATTGACAATATATAAGTGGAATTTAATAAATTTTTTAACATGGCAATGTATTAAACTTCTCACATCTCCATTTTTTAAAAATGCATTGTTATGCTTAAACTAATTTGAAGGAAAATTACATATTGTGGTGATTTTAAAATTTTACTGGTAAGGGTAGTAAGGAAAATACAAGTGTACTACATATTTGTCTTGCTTAGTAAAAAAAAAAGTAAAAATCTGTGTAGCTGCCAGTTACTTCGTAAGAAATGGCATCACTCTCCTTTTTAGGTTTGGTATTTGTTAATCCTGGAGAGCATGCCTTTTCCTTTGGAATATAAGCAATGCAATTTTATATATCCATGCTTACACTTTTTACAATTAAAATGTACTTCATTAAAACCATGCATTTTAAAAAGCATATTTTTCATTTGTTAGCAGAATGTTAAATGTACATCTTTCAATACATATCTAAAACTGTGATAAAGGGCAAGATAAGTTACCTCTAGTTTTTGTTATATGACATGCTTTTTAGGAAAGTTTTTAATAGGAAAATATTTTTATTTAAAGTTTTTATATACAAAATCATATTTTTAATTTTTATTTAAAGATGCTATAAGCAATAGATAAATAATATTTTTGAAATTGAGTCTGTAATTTCATAATTATACATAGAATTGTTTACCTAAAATATTGAACATATGAATATGCCATAATATTCTGACTGGAAGGAATTTGCTTGAATAATTTAGGGGATTTGTTAGATGTTATTAGAATACTTTATATGCCCTGAGATTGTAAAGATCGGCCTTTGTTCAGCAAGCCAAGGAAGAAACAAGTGTGAGATTATTGTTACTGGTAGACCACATACTTTATCATATTCCAGTCATTATGCTAAGCATTTTCAGTACATTATTTTATTATTATCTCAAAATATAATTGTGAGATGTTGTTAATCCCCCCTTTAGATGCAGAAATTGAGGTGCAGAGAGATTAAGTAATTTGCCCAAGGTCACACAGCTTGTAAGGAAAATGTCTGATTCCAAACCCCATGTTCTTACCCATTGTATTGAGAATGACAAAAATAAACCAAATCTTTTTTGTTTTTGAAATCAGTTAAGACAGTATATTTGGGGGTTGGGGAAGGGGCTTATCTGGTTAGAGGTATTAAGATATGCATCATAAAATAAGGGCTTTGAAAGACAAACAGATTTTTGAAAGGTTATGGGAGAGTTAAAGAATTTTAAGTAAATAGGAATAGAGATGAAAAAAATGATGGAAAATAACACATGTCCTCACCCCTAACTTATCCCCCAGATTGCCAGGATATTTAGTTGCAAATTATTTACCTTTCTAAACTTAATAAATGTCCTTTCTCTCAGGAAGCCTTCCTTGACATCCCCACTATGGGATATTAATATAGCACCTTGTTATAAAAATAACTCATTATTTTATTACTATCACTTATTTTTCTGTTTTTCTCATTATATTGTAAGTTCTTAGAAAATAGGGACTATGTATTTCTGAACCTACAGAGCTTTGAACAGTAACTGTCCCAATAGTATATGCTCAATAAGTAATTGTTTGATGTATGAAAGAATTAATGTAGTGGACACAGGAACATATTTAAAAGGTAATGGAGAGTGAGAACTTACAAGTGTGTGTGTGTGTGTCTTCAATTCACCTTGTGAAAAGATGTGTAACAGTAAGTAATGTCTAATAGAATTTTCTTGTAATGATGGAAATGTTCCATAAATACCTGTGCTATCCAATACAGTAGTAACTAAATACATGTAGCTATTCAGCACATGAAATGTGGCTAGTGCAACTGAGGGACTGAACTTTCTATTTTATTAATTTTGATTTAAATAGCCACATATGGATAATGGCTACCATACTGGATATGACCACTCTAGACTCATACTTACCCTGAGAGCAGTGAGTACATAATGGTACTCATTCTTGTTTTCTAATACCATTCCCTGTTGAAAGGAAATAGGGATGTTTGAAAAAATGGCTGACCTCCAGATGTGGGGAAGAGAGGGTATAAGATGAGCTTGGAATATCTCAAAATGTTACCAGAAAGCAAGGTAGTGTTAAAAAAAAATGATGGGGGGGCATATCAAAAGAACCCAGAAGCTAGTTTGCAGAGGCTGCCACTGGCCAAATTTAGGGCTATTTGATCATCAAAATAACTAAGGACAGTAATGAACCATTGAAAAAAGGAAACCATGCATCCATACTGCTGACAGTTAAATTGATAGATAAAAAGGAGAAAGGGAGGACTTTCCCATATAGTAGAATGCTGATTAATAAACATGGAGTGAGCACAACTACAGAATTACTGCAGTGATCATGGTAAAGACTGATTGGGAAAGAATCATCAATGGGTGATCAAAACTAAGATAGCCTATGAGAAGAAGAATACAGTTTCAGTATGCCATATTTTGGCCAGGGATGGATGGCCGAATTTAATTATAAGGAAATATGAGACAAAGCCAAAATCAGCAGCATGTTATTAAGAAACTGAAAAGTGGCCTGTCTTCTTCAAAAAGAAAAAGTCAATGTCTTGAAAGTCAAGAAAGACTGAGGCAGATTGAAAGAGACTTTAAAAAGATGTATGACAGGGGCGCCTGGGTGGCTCAGATGGTTAAGCGTCTGCCTTCGGCTCAGGTCATGATCCCAGGGTTCTGGGATCGAGTCCCGCATCGGGCTCCCTGCTGGGCAGGAAGCCTGCTTCTCCCTCTGCCTCTGCCTCTCTCTCTCTCTCTGACTTTCATGAATAAATAAATAAAACATTAAAAAAAAAAAAGATGTATGACAATTAAATGAATATTTGATCCAATCAGAATTCTTTTAAGGGGGGAGAGGGGATTCTTGGGACAATTGAGAAAACTGTGCCTTTGGTGGTAGATTATATAAAAGTATTGTATCAATATTGAATTTCTTAAATGTGATAACTTTTGCCATCATGTAAGAATATATCCTTATTTTAGGAAGTACACATTGAAACATTAAGAAGTGGCTAAGGCATCCATTTTACTTATTTTTAAAGATTTATTATTTTAGAGAGAGGAAGAGGGAGAGTGCAGGGGTGTGGAGGGGCAGAGGGAGAGAGAGAGCGAGAGAGAGAGAGTCTTAAACAGACTCCAGACTGAGTGCAGAGCCCGGCACAGGGCTCGATCTCACGACCCTGAGATCACAACCTGAGCTGAAACCAAGAGTCAGATGCTTAACCGACTGTATCACTCAAATACCCTAAGGCATCCATTTTATGTAATAAATTAACTCCTATGCTTGTGGAATGGTACTAGTTACGTAGCATCCTTGGTAAAATTGAGAAAATAATAATTTAAATTATTTTCTATAACGCTTAACTCTCTAGCAAAGTACTGGCTGAGAGAAGCTTATATTAAAGGCAATGGAGAGGTGGGGAGTTCTGCTACAACGTAGCATATAGCAATTAGCTGATCATCACTCTCATTGCAACAAGTACATGTATAATTGCAGGAAAAAAATCATCATACTAGTAAAGACATTAGCAAGACGTCTGGTTTCAGCTCCAACACATAAAGAGAAGTCATCACTTCTACCCTTACAATAAGAAAAAGTGAACAAACTGAAAATCTGTGCTTTTCATGGACCCATCAAAGAATTGAGGTTACAGTACAAACTGCCACCCTGAAATATGGGGAGAAAAGTAACTCCAGAGAGCCACAGCCAAGATGTGCCTACTTGGAGCAGAAGCCACAGCAACCATAAACTTAACTGGTAGGAACACTTAACTGGTAGTTTTGATGAATTACTGGGGGCTGAGTATAGACTAGACTAGCTTGAGAGTGAAAAACTCTTGGGGACTATAGTCTTAAAAGTCCCTCCACACATTCATGGACTTTACTTCTAGGCACCCCATTATGTTCTCACAAAGAAGATCCTCAGTGGCTGTGGTGTGGGAGGGGAAGGGATAACTTTTATGAAATGAATCCAGAAATTGTAACACAGCTTTTTCTTCCAGCGAAAAGACTTCAGTGAAGTCTTAGCTTACCTGTGAGAAAAGCACTTTTTCCACTGCTGCCCCTTGTAGCCTTTCTGTCTCACCTAACAGGCAGTGAGGGTGGAAAATAAGAAACATTTGTTAAAGTCACAGACCCACTAAAAGACTAAGATTTAATCATGAGATTATAGTAAATTATGGTACTGTGGTAGGTATGCTTCCTTTCTTTTTCTTTTTTTTTAAAGTAGGCTCCATGCCTAACGTGGAGCATGAACTCACTGCCCTGAGATCAAGAGTTGTAGTTTCTACTGACTGAGCCAGTCAGGCACCCCTGGTATGCTTCCTTTCCCCCTACTTTACCACCACACCAACAAGATTCTGGTACTATTAACAGTAGGTTACAGCTGCAAAGCATAGACTGTGAGGAGGAGTGATTAAGGAAGTTAAAAGTCAATAGGGAAGACAAAAACAAAGATACTAGAGGAATTTTGAGTCCTCTAGCACTTAAAACTATAGCAGATATTATACACAGCCCACTCCTAGCCAGATTAACATTATGCCTCACAATAAAATTCTGTTTACCTCAGGGTGCCTGGCTGGTTCAGTCAGAGGAACATTCGACTCTTGATCTCCGGTTGTGAGTTCGAGTTCCATGTTGGGTGTAGAGATTAATTAAAAAAAAATTCTATTTACCTCAGATCCTGTTACCAGAGACATCATATACAGCTTTTAACAAAAAATGACAAAAATGACAAGGTATGGTAGGAACTCTGAAGAGACAAGGAAGCCATCAGAACCAGGCTCAGATATGACAAAGATGTTGAAATTCTCTTAAATAACTATGATTAATATGTTAAAGTCCTAAGTAGAAAACACGTAATGTATGGGTGCTATAAGCAAAGAGATGTAAACTTTTTTTAAATTCGGTTAACAAATAATGTATTATTAGTTTCAGATGTAGAGTTCAGTGATTCATCAGTCTTACATAATACCCAGTGCTCATTATATCACGTGCCCTCCATAACATCCATCACCCAGTTACCCCATTCCCCCCCTTCCTCCCCTCCAGCAACTATCAGTTTGTTTCCTGTGATTAAGAGACTCTTATGGTTTGTCTCCCTCTCTGATTTTGTCTTGTTTTATTTTTCCTTCTCTTCCCCATGATCCGTTTTGTTTCTTAAATTACACATATGAGTGAGATCATATGATAATTGTCTTTCTCTGATTGACTTACTTCACTTAGCATAATAATCTCTAGTTCCATCCACATCATTGCAAATGGCAAGATTTCATTTTTTTTTGATGGCTGAGTAGTATTCCATTGTGTGTGTGTGTGTCTGTATACACACACACACACACACACACAGTATCTTCTTTATCCATTCATCTGTCAATGGACATCTGGACTCTTTCCATAGTTTGGCTATTGTGGATAACATTGGGGTGCAGGTGCCCCTTTGGATCATTACATTTGTATCTTTGCATTAAATACCCAGTAGTACAATTGCTTGGTCATAGGGAGTTCTATTTTTAACTTTTTGAGGAACCTCCATACTGTTTTCCAGAGTGGCTGCACCACTTTGCATTCCCACCAACAGCGTAAGAGGGTTCCCCTTTCTCCACATCCTCACCAAGATCTGTCATTTCCTGACTTGCTAATTTTAGCCATTCTGACTGGTGTGAGGTGGTATCTCATTGTGGTTTTGATTTGTATTTCCCTGATGCCGAGTGATGTGGAGCATTTTTTTCATGTGTCTATTGGCCATTTGTATGTCTTCTTTGGAGAAATGTCTGTTCATATCTTCTGCCTATTTCTTGATTGGATTATGTGTTCTTTGGGTGTTGAGTTTGATAAGTTCTTTATAGATTTTGGATACTAACCCTTTATCTGATAAAACATTTGCAAATATCTTCTCCCATTCAGTGGGTTGTCTTTCGGTTTTGTCAGACTGTTTCCTTTGCTGTGCAAAAGCTTTTTATCTTGATGAAGTACAAAAGTTCATTTTTATCTTTCCCTTTGTTTCCCTTGCCTTTGGAGACATGGCTAGTAAGAAGTTGCTGCTGTCAAAGTCACAGATGTTGCTGCCTGTGTTCTCCTCCAGGATTCTGATGGATTCCTATCCCACATTTAGGTCTTTCATCCATTTTGAGTCTGCTTTTGTGTATAGTGTAAGAAAATGGTCCAGTTTCATTCTTCTACATGTGGCTGTCCAATTTTCCCAACACCGTTTGTTGAAGAGACTGTCTTTTTTCCATTGGACATTCTTTCCTGCTTTGTCGCAGATTAGTTGACCATAGAGTTGAGGGTCCATTTCTGGGTTCTCTATTCTGTTCCACTGATCTCTGTGTCTGTCTTTTTGTGCCATACTGTCTTGATGATTACAGCTTTGTAATATACCTTGAAGTCTGGCATTGTGATGCCACCAGCTTTGGTTTTCTTTTTCAACATTCCTTTGGCTATTTGGGGTCTTTTCTGGTTCCATCCAAATTTTAGGATGATTTGTTCCAGCTCTGTGAAAAAAGTTGATGGTATTTTGATAGGAATTGCATTGAATGTATAGTTTGCTCTAGATAGCATAGACATTTTGACAATATTTGTTCTTCCAGTCCATAAGTGTGGAACGTTTTTCCATTTCTTTATGTCTTCCTCAGTTTCTTTCAAGAGTGTTCTATAGTTTTCTGAGCACAGATCCTTTCACTTTTTGGTTAGGTTTATTCCTAGGTATCTTATGGTTTTGGGTGCAATTGTAAATGGTATCAACTCCTTAATTTCTCTTTCTTCTCTGTCATTATTAGTGTATAGAAATGCAACTGATTTCTGTGCATTGATTTTATATCCTGCCACGTTGCTGAAATGCTGTATGAGTTCTAGCAATTTTGGGGTGGAGTCTTTTGGGTTTTCCACAGAGTATCACGTCATCTGTGAAGAGTGAGAGTTTGAGTTCTTTGCCGATTCGGATGCCTTTTATTTCTTTTTTAAGTTGTCTGATTGCTGAAGCCAGGACTTCTAGTACTATGTTGAACAGCAGTGGTAAGAGTGGACATCCCTGCCATGTTCCAGACTTTAGGGGAAAAGCTCTCAGTTTTTTCCCATTGAAATTGTGGGCTTTTTGTATATGGCCTTTATGATATTGAGGTATGTTCCCTCTATCAGTGTGTACACTGTGAAGAATTTTAAT
The DNA here is from genome assembly GCF_054177405.1 of Leptonychotes weddellii. Lineage (NCBI taxonomy): Eukaryota > Metazoa > Chordata > Mammalia > Carnivora > Phocidae > Leptonychotes > Leptonychotes weddellii. The sequence continues at coordinate 23,914,994 of NC_138371.1, forward strand.
CAAGAAAGGATGTTTTTTCTGCATCTATTGAGAGGATCATATGGTTCTTGTCCTTTCTTTTATTAATGCAGTGTATCACATTGATTGATTTGCAGATGTTGAACCACCCTTGCAGCCCAGGAATAAATCCCTCTTGGTCATGGTGAATAATTCTTTTAATGTACTGTTGGATCCTATTGGCTAGTATCTTGGTGAGAATTTTTGCATCCATGTTTATCAGGAATATTGGTCTGTAATTCTTTTTGGTGGGGTCTTTGTCTGATTTTGGATCAAGGTAAGGCTGGCCTCATAGAAAGAGTTTGGAAGTTTTCTTTCCATTTCTATTATTTGACACAGCCTCAGAAGAATAGGTGTTAATTCTTCTTTAAATGTTTGGTAGAATTCCCCTGGGAAGCCATCCACCCCTGAACCCTTGTTTGTTGGGAAATTTTTGATTCCTGCTTCAATTTCCTTGCTGATTATGGGTCTGTTCAGGTTTTCTATTTCTTCCTGTTTCAGTTTTGGTAGTTTATATGTCTCTAGGAATGCATCCGTTTCTTCCAGATTGCCTAATTTGTTGGTATATAGTTGCTCATAATATGTTCTTGTAATTGTATCTCTTTGGTGTTGGTTATGATTTCTCCTCTTTCATTCATGATTTTATTTATTTGGGTCCTTTCTCCTTTCTTTTTGTTAAGTCTGTCCAGGGGTTTATCAATTTTGTTAGTTCTTTCAAAGAACCGGTTCCTAGTTTCGTTGATCTGTTCTACTATGCTATTCATTCTATTTCATTGATTTCTGCTCTAATGTTTATTAATTCTCTTCTCCTGCTGGTTTTAGAATTTATCTGCTGTTCTTTCTCCAACTCCTTTAGGTATAAGGTTAGGTTGTGTATTTGAGACCTTTCTTGTTTCTTGAGAAAGGCTTGTATTGCTATATACTTCCCTCTTAGGACTGCCTTTGCTGCATCCGAAAGGTTTTGAACAGTTGTGTTTTATTTTCATTTGTTCCATGAATTTTTAAAAAATTCTTCTTTATAAAGTTTCCTGGTTGACCCATTCATTCTTTAGTAGGATGCTTTTTAGCCTCCAGGTATTTGAGTTCTTTCCAAATTTCCTCTTGTGATTGAGTTCCAGTTTCAAAGCCATGGGAATATGCTTTGAATGATCCCAATCTTTTGGTACTGGTTAGACCTGGTTTGTGACCCAGTATGTGATCTGATCTGGAGAATGTTCCATGTGCCCTCGAGAAGAATGTGTGTTCTGTTGTTTTAGGATGGAATGTTCTGAACATATCTGTGAAGTCCATCTGGTCCAGTGTGTCATTCATAGCCCTTGTTTCCTTGTTGATCTTCTGCTTAGATGATTTGTCCATTGCAGTGAGGGGGGTGTTAGAGTCCCCTACTATTATTGTATTATTAACAATGTTTTTCTTTGATTTTGTTATTAATTGGCTCATATAATTGGCTGCTCCCATGTTAGGGGCATAACTATTTACAATTGTTAGATCTTCTTGTTGGATAGACCTTTTAATTATGACATAGTTTCCTTCCTCATCTTTTATTACAGTCCGTGGTTTAAAATCTAATTTGCTATAAAGATTGCCACCCCAGCTTTCTTTGATGTCCATTAGCATGAAAAATGGTTTTCCACCCCCTTACTTTCAATCTGGAGGTGTCTTTGGGTCTAAAATGAGTCTCTTGTAGACAGCATATTGATGTTTCTTGCTTTTTTATCCAATCTGATACCCTATGTCTTTTGATTGGGGCATTTAGCCCATTTACATTCAGAGTTACTATTTTTTTTTTTTTTAAAGATTTTATTTATTTATTTGAGAGAGAGAATGAGAGAGAGCACATGGGGGGGGGGAGGGTCAGAGGGAGAAGCAGACTCCCTGCCGAGCAGGGAGCCCGATGCAGGACTCAATCCCGGAACTCCAGGATCATGACCTGAGCCAAAGGCAGTCGCTTAACCAACTGAGCCACCCAGGCGCCCCATTCAGAGTTACTATTGAAAGTTATGAATTTAGTGCCACTGTATTACCTGTAAAGTCATTGTTTCTGTATATTGTCTCTGTTACTTTCTGGTGTATGACTTTTGGGCTCTCTTTGCTTAATGGATCCCCTTTAATATTTCCTGCATGGCTGGCTTAGTGATCACATATTCTTTTAGTTTCTGTTTGTCCTGAAAGGTTTTATCTCTCGTTCTATTTTGAATGACATCCTTGCTGGATATTGTATTCTTTGCTGCATGTTTTTCTTACTTAGCACCCTCAGTATATCATGCCAGTCCTTTCTGGCCTGCCAGGTCTCTGTAGATAGGTCTGCTGCCAGTCTAATGTTTCTACACTTGTAGGTTATGGACCTCGTGTCCTGAGTTCCTTTCAGGATTTTCTCTTTGTCTCTGAGATTTGCAATTTTCACTGTTATATGTTGAGTTGTTGACCTATTTTTATTGATTTTGAGGGGGGATTCTCTCAAAATCCTCCTGGACTTGAATGCCTGTTTCCTTCCCCAGATTAGGGAAGGTCTCCGCTATAATTTGCTCCAGTATACCTTCTGCCCCTGTCTCTCTTTCCTCTTCTTCTAGGATCCCAGTTATTCTAATATTATTTTGCTTTATGGTATCACTTATCTCTTGAATTCTCCCCTCATAATCCAGTAGTTGTTTATGTCTCTTTTTCTCAGCTTCTTTATTTTCCATCATTTGTCTTCTGTATCACTAATTCTTCTGCCTTATTTATCCTAGTAGTTAGAGCCTCCATTTTTTATTGCATCTACTTAGTAGCCTTTTTTATCTTGACTTGATTAGATTTTAGTTCTTTTATTTCTCCAGAAAGGGATTCTCTAGTGTCCTCTATGCTTTTTTCAGCCCAGCTAGTATCTTTACAATCATTATTCTGAATTCTAGTTCCTACGTCTTACTTATATTCATACTGATTAGGTCCCTGGCAGTCAGTAATGCCTCTTCTTTTTTCTGAGGTGATTTTTCCATTTTGTCATTATTTCCAGAGAAGAATAGATGAATGAGAGAAGAGATTAAAATGGCAACTCTGACCCCAGAGCAATATACACTAAACAAATCAGAAGAGACTTGAAACCAAAAAAAATTAAAATAAAATAAAAAAAATATATAACCAGACAGGTGAACAGAACAGAGCAATACACTGAATCCTGGGTGTTTTTTTTTTTTTGTCTGTTAGAAGAAACTACATCCCAAAATTGTAAAGAAAGAAAAACTTATACAAAAATAAAGTTAAATATATTGAAAGCCCAGAATCTAACTGTAAAGATTAAAACTTAAAAAGACAAAAAAAAGAAAAAGAATATAATCAGACAGGTGAAGAGGACAGAGCAATACATGAGATTTCGTGTGTATTTTGGTCTGTTTATTAGAAGAAACTACGTTCCAAAATTGTAAAGAAAGAAAACCTTATGTATATACAAAAATTATACAATGAAAGGATAGATTGTAACTATAACATGAAATTTAAAAATTAAATTAAAATTAATTTTAATTTAATAAATTAAATTAAAAATTTAAAAAATTTTTAATTTAAAAATTAAAAAAATTTTAAAAAGTTGATAAAAAAAGAAATTTGTTGAAGAAGGAAAGAAAAAAAATTTAAATTGTAAGACTAAGGAATCGTGGGAAAAAACATGAATTCTATATACTATTTTCCGTTAGCACTGGAGTTTTGCAGTTCTGTGTGATCAGTAAACTTGGTCTTAGCTGGATGTTCTTGCTGATCTTCTAGGGGAGAGGACTGTTGCGCTGATTCTCCGGTGTCTTTGTCCTGGGTGGAATGGCCCTGCTGTTGCCAGGGGCCAGGTTAAGTAATCTGCTCCATATTGCTCTATGTGGCTTTTGTTCCCTGAAGGCTTTCTGTGCTGCTTTAGAAGATACAAATGAAAATGGCAGCCTCCCATTCTCCAGCCCAGGCGCTGAAAGCTTGGGGCCCCACTTCTCAGTGTGCCCTCTGTGAAAAGCATTGAGTCACTCCTGTCTCCCTGATCTTTGTCCACACTCTGTGCTCACCCAGCCTGTGACCATGCATTTCTATCGCTGGCCTGCAATTCCGTTTTGAATCTCCAAACCCTGAAGACTCCTGCGGCATGCACTGGTGACACTCCACCACCGGGATGGTGGGGGGTGTCTTCCTGTGGTTATGCTGCTTGCTGGGCCCCTGCTCAGAGAGCGGTTGCTGGACCATGCCGTGGTTCACAGTTCATGGCATTCCTGAGCTGAGAGTCCACTCCTGGACTCACTAATTGCAGCCAGCTTCCCCATTTTGATGCCCGAGAGCTCCCAGTCTTCCTGTCACCCTGAGGATCCTGAGACCACACTGTCCTACCAAGGATTCTCTCCTGCTTTGCCACCTGAGCACCTTTTAGGCAGTGATGTCCCTCGCCAGAGCAAACTTCTAAAAGTTCTGATTTTGTGCTCTGCTGCTATATAATTTTCAAGTAGTTGGCTTAGGGAGGTTCCCCCCCGCCCCCCGCATGATTTATCTTTTGATCTGTTGCCTCAGATTTACTTCTCCACACCTCCTACCTTGCAGAAAATGGTCTCTTTTCTATTTGTAGAGTTGCAGCTATTCTTTTCTTAGATCTCTGGTTGAGTTTGCAGGGGTTCAGAATGTTTTAATAGCTATCTGGCTGAATTCCTGGGACCAGACAAAACTAAGGTCTCCTACTCCTCCACCATCTTGGACCTCTTGAGAGATGTAAACTTTTAAGAATCAAAAGTAAATGCTAGAAATCAAAAACATTGCAACCAAAATGAAGCATAACTTTCATAGCCTCATCTGTAGACTAAATATGACTGACGAAAGAATCAAGCTTGGGTAAGGCAAATATAAAACTTCACAAACTGAAATGCAAAGAGAAAAATGAATGAAAAAACAACAATACATCTAAGAATTTGAGGGTATTTTCAGAAGGTCTATCAGATGTGTTATTGGAGTACTAGGATGAATAGAAGAATGGAGCAGAAAAAATATTTGAAGTAATAATGCATGAGAATGTTCTAAAGTTAATGGCAAGCACTAAACCACATCCAAAAAACTCAAGCAGGAGGACATCAAGCAGGACAAATGCCAAAAAAACAACAAAAAGTAAAATACCTATGCATAACAAGTTCAACCTGCAAAAAACCAAAGACAGAAAATCTTGAAGAAAGGCAGAGGAAAAAAAAAATCTTACCTATAGAAGAATAAGCATATGAATTACAGCTGACTTCTCATCAGAAAACATGTAAGCAAAAAGAGAATAGAATGAAATATTCAAAGTGTTGGAAGAAAAAAAAACACAACTGTAGTGGGCATAATTCTGTCTCTCCCACAAAAGATATGTCCATGCCCTAACTCCTGGTACCTATGAATGTGACTGTTAACGGATTGAATCGTGTCCATCAGAATTCATATGTTGAAGTGCTAACCCCTAGTATTTCAGTATGTGGGCTTATTTGGAAATAGGGTTGTTGCCGATGTTATTAGTTAAGATGAGGTGATTAGGATGGGCCCTAATCCAATGTGACTGATATCCTTGTAAAAAGGAGAATTCAGGAATAGATACACAGGATGAACATCATGTGAAGATGAAGATTGAGATCAGAGTTATTCTTCAATTAACCAAGGAATGTCAAAGATGGGCAGCAAAAAAAATAGCAGCTAGGGGAAAGGCATGGAACGGATTCTTCCTTTTAGTACTCAAAAGAAACCAGTTTTACTGACACCTTGATCTGACTTCTAGCCTCCAGGAATATGAAACAGTAAGTCTGTTGTTTAAACCACTTGGTTGTGGTACTTTGTGATGGCAGACCTAGCAAACTAATACATTGACCTTATTTGGAAATAGGGTCATTGTAGATGTAATTGAGTTAAAGATCTTGAGATAAGATAATTTTGGATTTAAGGTAGGCCTATGAGCCTATAAAAGAAGTAGAGAAATTGGAGGCATAGAGACACAAAGAAGAAGACTATGTGAGGATGGAGGCATAGATTGGAATTATGTTAGAAGAAGCCATGGAACACCAGGAGCCACCGGAAGCTGAAAGAGGGAAGGAACAATTCTCCCATAGAGCCTTCACAGGAAGCTCAGCCCTGCCAACACCTCAGTTTTGGACATCAGGCCTCCAAAACAATGAGAAATAAACTTTTGTGGTTTGAGCCACAATTTTTTATGACATCCCTAGGAACCTAATGCAGAGTTTGCTACCAGGAGTTGAGGTCCTGCTGTAATAAATGACAAAACTGTGGGAGTGATTTTGGAATTATGTAATGTGTTAGAGGCTGGAAGAATTTTGAGGTGAGCCTAGATTCTGATGAGAGTTCAGAAAGAAGTGAAAAGGATGGAAGACAAAGGTGTTGTCATTTTTTTTTTTTTAATATTTTATTTATTTGACAGAGAGAGACACAGCGAGAGAGCGAACACAAGTGGGGGGGTGGGAGAGGGAGAAGCAGGCTTCCCCCTGAGCAGGGAGCCTGATGCGGGGCTCCATCCCAGGACCCTGGGATCATGACCTGAGCCGAAGGCAGACGCTTAATGACTTAGCCACCCAGGTGCCCCAAAGATACTGTCATCTTAGAGAATACATACATTGTCATGAACAGAATGTTTCTAGAAATGTGAGCATTAAAGTTACTTTTGATAAGATTTTAGAAGGAAATATTAGAAACTGGAAGAAAGATGATCCTTGTTATAAGGTTCTAGAAAACTTGGCTGAAAATATTCTGTTGAATGGAAAATAAAACTTCTAAGCATTGAATTCTTAAATATTTAGCTGAGGAAATTATCAAAGTTTGGAATTTACAGTGTAGTTTCTCTTTATAGTAAAATATTAGAGGATATAGATAAATTGGGGAAGTAATTGTTAACCAAAAAGGAAACATACCTTGATAATTTGGAAATTTTTCATCCTGTTGCTAAAACCAAACAAAAACCGTATAGCATACGCTGGAGAGAATCCAAGGGTGTGGCTGGACAAACTTTTGCTGGAGAGATTAGGCATGTGAGGCAGAGATCCAATCAACCATATTAGTAGAATTCAAAGAATAATAGGGTTATCCAGAAAAGACCTGGGGGGAACCCTCTTGTCTAATGACATGGATCCTCTTGATATATATCCACAAGGCTTTTGAGAATCTTATCCTCCTGATAAAAGCCACAAGGCTTTTGAGAATCTTATATTAACAGAAACAGTACCAGCTTAGACTAAAAGGGGCAGAGACTGGATGAAATGAAAGAAAGTTGTTGGATAGCCAAAATTTTACAGGCAGGAAATGGACTAGGAGAGCTAACTGCTCAGCTACAAATATGTACTGACCTTCACAAAAATGGAAGGTGAATCATAGACCTGAATATGAAAGGGAAACAATAAAGCTAGAAGAAAACATAGGAGAATATCTTTATATTTTTGGGATAGTCATTTATTTTTTTTCAAGATTTATTTATTTTAGAGCATGGGAGAGGGGCAGAGGGAGAGGGATAATCTCAGGCAGACTCCCCGCTGAGCGTGGAGCCTGATGCAGGCAGGGCTCGATCCCATGACTCTGAGATTATGACCTCAGACAAAATCTAGAGTTGGTCACTTAACCACCTGATTCACCCAGGTGCCCTGCAATAGTCATTCTTAAACAGGACACAGCACTAAAAGAAATAATTATTAATTTGGGCTTTGTTAAAATTATTAACTTATTTATATTAAAGGCAGCATTAACAAAATCAAAATGTACACTGAAGACATTTGCAATGGATATATCCAATAAAGATTTTGTATCTTGAATATATATGTATACATTTTAAATGCCTAAAAAAACAAGAAAAAGACAAACAGCCCAATTAAAAATAAACAGAGTTGTACACTTTAAATTAGTTCAAATAATAAATTCTATGTGTATTTTACCACAAGAATTTTTAAATAAAAAGCATTGGCATAAAAGTTGAACAAATCTTTCTTAAAAGAGGATAGTATGGCCAATAAGCCTATGAAAATGTGTTTAAAATCATTACTCATCAAGGGAATGCAATTAAAATTACAAGATACCACTACATGCATCTGCCCTTCTAACTTAGAAATGCCACTGTTAGGAACTTTCCCAGGAGAAATGAATACATATGTACACAAAAAGACTTGTATAAGAATCGTCATAACCACTTTACTCATTATAGCCCCAAACAGAAAGCAATCTAAATATCCATCACCTCGGGCGCCTGAGTGGCTCAGTTGGTTAAGCATCTGCCTTTCGGCTCAGGTCATGATCCCAGGGTCCTGGGATTGAACCCTGTATCAGGCTCCCTGCACAGTGAGGAGTCTGCTTCACCTTCTCCCTCTGCCCCTCCCCCTGTTCATGCTCTCTCTCAAATAAATAAAATCTTAAAAAAAAAAAAAATTAAATGTCCATCACCAGGATAATTGTGGTATGTATACATACAGCAATAAAAAGGATGGACTACTGATAAAAAAATATAGATATATCTCCTAGACATGTTGAGTGAAAGGAAAGAGTACATAGTCTATGATAAATACAGACAAAACTTACTGGTGTTTATACAAATTACAATTGTGGTGACTTCAATTCAGGGGGTGGGGATTGATCAGCAAAGGACGTAACCAAGGTTTCTGGGTTGTTGGAACTGCTTCATATTAGTGGTGGTGGTGGTTACCAGGTATATACATATGTGAAAATTCATCATGTTATGTATTTTCTTCACCATAGAAGTAGGAATGTAGCCCATGCTACACATTCAGAGTTACCCCATTCTTTTTATTTTCATCATCTACCGTTGTATAATAAACCATTCCAAAATTTAGTTGTTTAAAACAATTATCTTTCACGATTCTGTCAATTGCCTGAGTGGTTCTTCCTTCAGTTTAACCTAAGGTCTCATACAGTTGCAATAAGATGGTGACTGGGGTTGTAGTCATTTGGAGGCTTGAATGGACTGGTGACCTGGGCTTCTTTTTCTCTTTATGTAGTCTCAGGCCTTTTCATGTGGTCTTTTCACATGGTTTCTTTAGCAGAGTAGTTTTACATGGTGGCCCAGGCTCTCAAAAATGCAAATATGAAAGCTGCCAGTCCTTCTTAAGACTTAGGCCTTGAAGCAGTATAGAGCTTTTCTGTTCAATTTTATTGGGTAAAGCGAATCAGTATGGGATTTAATATGGGAGCAACTATTCAAGGGCAAGAATACTGGGAGGGAGATGTGGTTCATTGGAAGCCATCATTGGAGGCTAACTACCACAGTCCATTCTCTTCTTCCCATTTATTGACTTCTCATATGTAAAAAATACTTAATCTCTTCCCTGAAGTCCTCTGTGTCTCATACCATTACCTCATTAAACTCAGGCTTAACGTCTTGAATTTTATCATATTAAATCATGCCCAGGTATCTGAAATGAGACTTTTTCTTTTTTTTTTTTTATTTAAAAAATTTTTTAAAAGTAAACTCTACCCCTAATGTGGGGCTTGAACTCATGACCCCAAGATCAAGAGTCACATTCTCTACTGACTGAGCCAGCCAGGCACCCCTAAAATGAGACTTTTAAGGTGTAGGTCCTTCACATATGGTTCTTTGGGTATAGATCCTCAAATATGGTTCCTCTGGATTGAAAGACTGTGACTTGTAAACTAATGTAATTAAATTCCTTCCTTTACACATACCCAATGTAACATAGTGAGATAGGGATAATCAGAATAGACACTGCTCAGATGGGGAAATGGGAGGAAGATAGCAGTTCTGAAATACATAGTTAGGCACATGTTACAGGTTTGTTGATGTGGGTCTGTTTCTCTGGAAGTGGTTTTTGTAGCTGTTATGTCTGCCCTCTGAGCTCTTGGCTATATTCTGTCATCTTTTCTTTTCCATTAAAAAGATCCCCTTTTTGCTTGTTTCAGTTTTCTCAGCATGCTTCCTAACTGAAAAAGGCTGAAGGCCCAAAGTCCTTTTAATTTTGAACTATTTCTTAGTCCAAGTTCCAGTCATTAAAACTTTGTAGACTTCTTATGTATCACATTAAAATAAATTCCACTGAACAGAAGTCATATCTACAGATCTCTTCAAGACAGGTCCTTCTCAATTTTCGACTTTGTGTGGAGGGTGCAGTGGGACGGTATGCCTAAGATACTTAGAAGCACTTTTGTCTAGCAGAGAAGATCATTGAAACTCTCCTTTAAGATTTTTAGAAACCTCAGAGCACCTGGCTGGCTCAGTTGGTAGAACATGTGACTCTTGATCTCCGAGTTGTAAGTTTGAGCCCCATGTTGGGTATAGAGATTACTTAAAACCTTAGAAATTCTTAGATAGAATTCTTGATCGATGCCAGGATTTATCACCATGCCTCAAACCTTTCTAAGGTTTAAACAAAGGGTCTTGCAGTCCTACCCGTGAGGTCTTAATACTGAGGCCAGTTTTACTGGCAATTCCCTGGATTTGGTCTGTGCATTGATATCATTTCTTACTGTGTGAACCTTTTGCTCTCTGGAGTGGCCAGAAATGGGAAACAATCTTATTTTTTGAACCAGCAAGTCTTGGTTCTGTATTTCCTCTAAATTCTGTTTGAAAATTTAACAGCTCTATTTTGATCTCATCCTATTCCATCCATAATTTATCATAGGCAGTTAAATGAAACTAGTTGGTACTTCGAGCATGCTCTGCCTAAAAACTTCCTTAGCCAGTTCTGTGAGTTCATTATGTACCCTTTTTCTCCTCCACATTTCCACAGGCAACTGTTACACTACTTATTCTGCCGGAGCAATAAAGATGAAAGAAAGAAAGGTACAAAGATTGGAATGATTATTTAGAATTCTTGTTTGCAGAGGTTATGATCCCTTTGCTGGGCAAAATTAATAAAAAGCATAAATGAGTATGCATTTTTCTTGATTTTGCCCTTTTCACAATACCCATCTCTATGAGAATGTCAAATAATCATAGCTAATATTTATTAAAGAATTATGTGCAAGGCATTGTTTTAACTTAAAACATAAATTTATTTCTTATTTAATATACCCCATCTTATATGGGGAAACTGAAGTGCCACGTGGAATGAAAAGATAAACATATTTAGCACTACTTAAATAAATGGAAGTACAACTTTGTAGTTTTCTTTTAAATGTTAATGCTGAATCTTAACACTCCTTCTTGTATGAGTTTCAGCAAAGCTCCTCCTTTCTATGAAATCTCGGCCCATAGCAACAATTGTTAAAATCCATGTAGTTTCTAAAGCTATTTTAATTTTTTTGGCTTTCTTATTCTTCTAGCTGAATCACATATTTTGCTGTCTAATCTTATTCATTACTATAACACTTTAGTTTATTCTTGGAGAATCTGTGCCTTTTTATGCTTGATATAATATTGCTTGATCTACCCAAAGTATAGAAATATCTTCAGATTCAGAAAAATGCATTGGCAGGCATTGATAAGATATGAATATGTTTTCCAGAATAATATTCTAGTATAAATCTTAAAATGTAAATGTGGCCACAAGCTTTCTTTAAAGTACAATTTCATTTTCAATTAAGAATTAAAGAAAAAAATGTTTATTTGGCCATAATATGCTTCTTTAGCTTCTTCTTGATAAGAGTATCAATCACCATGCAACCTCAGGCCCTAACCTGTTAGTGTCTCAGCCTTAGGTTAACAGGAGCCACCCTGATTAACTCCTGGCAGGGGAATTCTTTATCCCACTGGGACAGAAGGACACAGAGGCTTCTGGCATCCAAGGTTAAAATTCTGGATACAGTTTTTTATAGAAACATGTTGTGGGAAATTGGGCACAAATAGTGTATATAGGATGCTAATCATAAAAATTATTCTATTCTAATCTATTTTTTTAACGATTTATTTATTTGAGAGAGAGAGCCTGTGAGCAGGGGGAGGCACTGTGAGAGAGAATCTCAAGCAGATTCCCCGCTGACCTTGGAGCCTGTCGCAGGGCTTGATCTCATGGCCCTGAGATCATGACCTGAGCCAAAATCAGGATCCAGATGCTTAACCAGTGGAGCTACCCAGGCACCCCAATAATTAGGCCTAACATATTTACAAATTGAGGTAAAATTTATAATTAAGAATAAATATTATAACCCTTATGAGTAAGGAAGAACTATTCCTTTCCTATCCTATCCTATTCATCTATCTGTCTGTCTGTCTGTCTATCTATCTATCCATCCACTCATCCCTTCACCTATTTTGCTCATTCTCCCCACTCCCTTCCCCTCTGGCAACCATTAGTTTGTTCTCTGTATTTATGAGTCATTTTTGTTTTTTCTTGTTCATTTGTTTTTTAAATTCTACATATAAGTGAAATCATATGGTATGTGTCTCTGACTGACTTAATTCACTTAGCATGATACCCTTTAGATTCATCCATGTTGTTGCAAATGGCAAGATTCCATTATATTTTTCTGGCTGAGTAGTATTCCATATACATATACATACCTTATCTTTATCCATTTGCCTATCAGTAGACACTTAGGTAGCTTCCACATTTTGGGTATTGTAAATAATGCTGCAGTAAACATAGGGATGCATATATCTTCTTGAATTAGTGTTTTTGTTTTCTTCAGCTGAATACTAGGGAAGTGGAACTACTCGGTTGTATGGTATTTCTATTTTTAATTTTTTGAGAAACCTCCATACTGTTTTTCATAGCAGCTGCAACAATTTACATTCCCACCAACAGTGCATGTGGGTTCCCTTCTCTCCACATTCTGGCCAACACTTGTTATGTATTGTCTTTTTTATACTAGCCATTCTAATTGATACGAGGTGATAACTCATTTTGGTTTTGATTTGCATTTCTCTGATTGATCTTGAATATCTTTTCATGTATCTGTTGGCCATCTGTGTGTCTTCTTTGGAAAAATGTCTATTCAGGTCCTATGTTCATTTTTTAAAAAGTTTTTAATTCCAGTGTAGTTAACATACAGTGTTATATTAGTTTCAGGTGTACAGTATAGTGATTCAGCAGCCCCATATATTACTCAGTGCTCATCACAGGTGTACTCTTAATCCCCTTAACCTATTTCACCCATCCCCCACCTGCCTCCCCTCTGGTGACCATCTGTTTGTTCTCTATGGTTAAGAGTCTGTTTTATGGTTTGTCTCTTAATTTTTGTTTTGTTTTGTTTCTTAAATTCCACATGAACAAAATCGTATGGTATTTTTCTTTCTCTGGCTTATTTTGCTTAGCATTATACTATCTAGATCATCTATGTTGTTCCTATGTTCATTTTTAAAATCATATTTTTTGTTATTTTGGTGTTGAGTTGTATGGGGTTTTTTTTTTTATATATATATTTTGAATATTAACCCCTTAGAACTATTCCTATTACAAATTCTGTTCTTCTGTGTTCTTTAATGTATCTCTCAAGGCAAATTTGTACAAGTAGTGTTTCTTGGTATTTGATAGTCAATTCTCATCTTTGTGATTTTATAGATTATCAAATCATAAGATAGTTGGTTTAATAAAATAATTAAGTTATATAAGTTAAGGTATATATAATTCCATTTTCAGGTTTTCATTTACTTTTTAAAATGTGGAATGATTAGGTTTATAAACTTTAATGTGTGTGCAGGCTCTTTTTGTGAGCAAATAATTTAAGAATTTTAAAGGAAAATAAAGACATGGTGTTATAGAAATTTAAATTCCTATTGGGGCAGCAAGGCACACATTTCCAAATTAAATTGCAACACGAGATAAATTTAGGCAAATTAAGATATAATATTCTCTTCTACATTAAGGGCAGGGAGAAGAAAAATCTGAATTCGGGTAACAAAAATGACTTTGAAATAGAAAATAAATTAATTTCATGATATAGGAGGTATCTGATTAAATGGAGAAGAGGAGATGTCTTAAGGGCCTGAATGTATTCTTATTCTACTGGGAGGTCAACTCTTCCTCTTCTGTGCCACACTGACTTCAGCTCCACATGTTGGAGCATTTACTCTACACAGAAGTATATTGGTTGAGGATTTTCTCACTTTGCTGCAATAGTTCTGTGCCCTGGGGACTTTTATGGGTTGACTCAGAGATACATAGAATGTACGCCATTACTTCTTTGAGAAAATAGGCTTTATGTAATTGTAGATACATCTGGAAGGTATCAAATTCTAAAGAGCCTAAAAATTATTTCCTATGGGGAAGCAACACGTTTTAGTAGTTTCATGTATGGGTTCTGGAAGACGTATTGTTTGGATTGAAATCTTAGTTCTACTTCTTAATAATAGTGTGTAGTATTGTGTAAGTCAGTCACTGCCTCATTTTCTATACCCATAAACGTAGGGCTGCTTTCATGTGGCTACATTTAGCTGGAGGGTCAGTTGAGCTGGAAGAAACTAGCCTCACTTACTCATCTGGCAGGTAGTGCTGGCTGTTGCCTGAGGAGGTTCAGTTCTTCTGTGGCCTTTCCCTCTGCACTAGCTAGATGGCTTCCTTACATGGCACTTGAGTTCAGCGTTCCAAGATGACAAAGAGGAAGTTGGGAAGTCTCTTGAGGCCTAGGCCCTAGGTCTCAATAACATCTCCACTGCATTCTATGGTGGAGCAAAGAAAGTCACATGGCCAGCCCAGATTCAAGGAGGTATAGACTTCGCCTTTAGGAGAGAATTGCAGCAAAGGGGCATATATACATACAGGAATGGGAGGAATTTGTGACCATTAAGCAGTCTTCCACTGGAGGTCTGCCTTGGGGCAGTGAGTAACCTCAGATTAAGTCATCAGATGGATCAAACAGTGAAGGGGAAAAAATAGGGTTACCTTATATAGTTGTGTTGATATTAAATAAGATAACACATTGAAAGGTACTTAGCTCAGTGCCTGGCATGTAAGTCCTCATCAAATGTGAATGATGATGACGATGATTCAAATGATCATGACAACTGAGGAATCAGTGATGATTGTAGTGTGGGGAAGTAAAATGATTAAAGTATTATTTTTGAAAGATTGACTTGGTGCCTTTGAACAAGACAGTTTACTCTGGGAAGGGATTGGATAAACAGAGATCAGTTAAGAGGCTGTTATCCTAGTCCAGATGTAAGGTTGTAAAGAATGGAATGTAACAGATATAAAAAAACATTTCAAAGGAGCAGTGACTATTCTTAATTGATTTGATATGATAAAAGAAAAATTTGGCACAACAAATTATGGTATTGCTGAGTCCATTTTGTAAAATGCCAAGTCATATAGTAATATATATATATATTATATATATGTATCATATAGTAATATATATATATTATATATATATATCATATAATATATTTTTAATTAGTATATCTGGCCCTCAACTTAATGTCATCTGATTCATAATTCCATAAACTCCATCGTGAAGTGGATGAGTGAAACCTATCTTTCACAACACAAATAAGCAAACCTGAAGTCATTTGCTTTAAACTTGTATGGTCCTTGATTATATGTTTTTTCTTTATAGCTCATTCTTCTTTATGTGGTGTATGTATTCTTTCAAGCCACTGAAGAAAGGCAAATATTCTCCATCTCTCTCCTGCCTACTGCAATTGATTGGTAGTGGCTGTTGGCTGTCTGAAGTGCTGTTTGAGAGAGTTTGACGTCTGGGCTTGGAAAGGGAATACTATGGCTAATTTTTAATGTTTGCCACAAATGAGGGGAAGAATGGTAGCAGACAAGCTATATTATTTGCCATTTCTGTGTTAAAGTGTCATTATATCAACATTAGCATATTCCAATGACTGATATACTTTCTATATCACTTAGAAGGTAGATCAGTTAGAAGGTAATATTTTAAAAAGAAGGTAATTTATAAATATATGCAGTGCTTTTTTGTTTATAGATCACTTGCATAAGGAATTCAGGAATTGCCTAGCAAATGGAAATAATACATCTTCAGTTTCTTAAAAATATTAGGAAAACTGAGCCGGTGCTAGTTTGCACACCGCTTAATAACACTTAACCTAAAAACGTCTGTTAAAATGTTAACTCTTACAGTGGCTTTGTTCACTTTCGTAAAATTTTTGGCAAAAGAACCTCAACATTTAAGTTTGCTGATTTTTTTTTTTAAGCACTTGAAACATTTCTTTCTAAAGAATGTAACCTTTTGTTCATTATATCATTAAAAGTTTTTTTTTTTTTTTTTTTGGACCCACAACACACATTCTTATTCCTAGGCTGCTTTATTACTCTCTTCTTGCCTTTTCTCTAGAAGGGCTATGTAAATGAATAATACGGATGTGTAACCAGTCCTCCTGCAGATTTCTTTGAAATCAAAAATATCCTCTCCTTTTCATGACCACAACTGAGTCCTTAGAAAGATTAAAATATTTAAATTATCTTATTTTTTAGATAATTTACCTAGAGTTTCAGTAATACAGAGTTCTGACGTTTTAACAGAATATCTTCAGAAGAAAAAGATACACAAGTTTTCTAAAGTTTTCTACTGTTTTTAAGAAAGACTTTAATTTGACTTTTAGGTATTCTGCTATGATTCTACTGCTAATGCTACTGTGCTTTACCAGTTATATCAGTACTATTGCTGATAGACCTTAGAGCTGGTCATTTTCAAGCTTTATCAGTCAAGATGGTTCTTACTGAGTTCTGTATATACCTCCTAGCTTCTTGCTTATGCAATGTCAAGTTTACCTTTCTTCCTTAAAAATAGAATTCTCAGTTATATACAGAGTGGCAGTGTGTCCTGATAAAAATACACATCTTTATAAAAATAACAATAGAGAAAAAAAAGGGTAACTTTATGTCCTTAAATTTGAAAAATAATATGAAATTCATAAAGCCCTTAAAAATATATAGCATATCAAAGGCAAATAAAGAAACAGAGAGCCTGAATAGTTCATAACCTTTAAAGAAGTTGAATCCATAATTAAAATTGTTCTCACAAGAAAACTTGAGATTAAGATGACTTCACTAAACATCAAATGCTACTGAATAATCAAGGAAAATATAGTTCCAAACTTATGCAAACTCAGAGAAAAGAAATTGAGTCTAGTGTACTCTTTATATATACAACTAACAAGGACAGTAAGAAAAGGAAAATTTTAGTAAGAAAAGGAAAATTTTAGGCTGATCTGTGTTCTGAACAGAAATGTGGGAATTCTAAACCAAATCCTAACAACTCAGCAATATATAAAACCCAGCAATATATTAAAAAAAAAAATGACATCTTGACAAAGTTGGCTTCATACCAGGAATGCATGACTGGTTTATGATTAGGAAGTAAATTAGTTTATTGCTGAGGTAAAAGTAGAGTTAGGTAAAAGAAATCATTTGATTAAGTAGTACAAAAAACAAGATTTGATAAAATTACTTGTATTTTCATGATAAAAACTCTGGAATAGAAAATTACTTTTTTTTCTTTAAACATTTTTTTTTTTAAGGTTTTTATTTATTTGACAGAGAGAGACACGGTGAGAGAGGGAACACAAACAGGGGGAGTGGGTGAGGGAGAAGCAGGTTTACCGCCGAGCAGGGAGCCCAATGTGGGGCTGATCCCAGGACCCTGGGACCATGACCAGAGCCAAAGGCAGACGCTTAAAGACTGAGCCGCCCAGGTGCCCCAGAAAGTTACTTTTTAAAAAATATTTTCTAAATTTTATATTCCTTTTTTAAAATTAAAAAAAAATGTTTAAGTAATCTTTACACCCAATGTTGTGCTCAAACTTGTAACCCTGATGTAAAGAGTCACATGCTCTACCAACTGAGCCAGCCAGATGCCCCCCAAATTACATTTTTTTAAGAGAGGGAGACAGTGGGGATGGGGCAGGGGTGGGGCAGGGCAGAGGGAGAGAGAGAATCCAGGCAGATTCCCCACTGTGTGCAGAGCCTGATGCGGGGCTTGATCCACAACCGTACAACCCTGATATTGTAACCCACACTGAAATCAAGAGTCGGACACTTAACCAACTGAGCTACCCAGGTGCCCCCCTGAAGTTACATTCTTTATCTGATTTTTATTTTATTTATTTATTTATTTATTTTTAAAAAGATTTTATTTATTTATTTGAGAGAGAGAATGAGATAGAGCATGAGAGGGGAGAGGGTCAGAGGGAGAAGCAGACCCCCCGCCGAGCGGGGAGCCCAATGCGGGACTCGATCCGGGACTCCAGGATCATGACCTGAGCCGAAGGCAGTCGCTTAACCAACTGAGCCACCCAGGCGCCCTCTTTATCTGATTTTTAAAAAGTTATCTACAAAAGTATATATTAAACATCACACGTAATGGTGAACACTGAAGGGTTTGCCTTTGAGATTGAGAAAGACACAGGGTGCTTGCTGTTGTCACTTGTATTCTGCCTTTTACCACAAAGAACATCCAGTACAGTTGAACAATACAGTTGAAAGATATAACATTCAGAATCGAAGAATTAAAATGGTCATTTGTAGATGGTTAATAGAAAATCCAAATGATGAATTACTTGAATTAATAATCAGTTTATAAAATTATTTTCCAGCAAAAAGTAAAATTAATTTTTAAAGATATCATTTATAGCAGTACAAAAAATTATCAAACACTTTGTAATATATCTAGCCAGAGACGTACAGATCCATTACAGAAAAATTTATGGAACTTTACTGGGAGATATTCAAGAACATCTAAATAAATGGTAAAATATATTCATAAATAGGAACACTACCTTATTGCAAAGAAGTCCATTCTTTTCACATTGACTCATAGCTTTAATACAGGGCCTATCAAAATCTCAAAAGGTGGTTTAAATGTTTGGTTTTTGCTTTTTTGTTGTTTTCGCTTGTTTTGAAACTTAACAGATTCATTATGGCAACACACAGGTCAAGAATAAATAATGACACTCTCAAAGAACACAGCTAGAGGACTTGTTCTACCAGACACCAAACAGTATTTGAAAGCTATGGGAATTAAGACTTTGGTATATACTTTGGTATACAGGAGTACAGGGCTAGACAAATAAACAATGAAATAGTAGAGAGCTCAGAGACAGAGTCACTGTATATGGGCACTTGATTTAAGATAGGTAGTACTGGAGAGCAGTGAGGAAAGAGTAATCTTTTAAGTTAATGTTGCTGGGAAAATTGGTTATTCATATGGGAAAAATGCAGTTGGGTTTCTGTCCCTTACTGTATACAATAATCATCTAGAGGTGGATTATAAAATTAAATATAAAAGGAATCCTTCTTAGGGCACCTGAGTGGCTCAGTCAGTTAAGCGTCCAACTCTTGATTTCAGGTCAGGTCGTGATTTGAGGGTTGTGAGAGTGAGCCCCGCATGTGTTGGGCTCCACAGTGGGCATGGAGCCTACTTAAGATTCTCTCTCTTTTCCTCTCCCTCGCCCTCCACCCTACTCAAATACTCTCTCTCTCTCTAAAAAAGTAAAAATAAAAAAATCTAAAAGGAAACATTAAAAGACATTTTAGAAGATACTAGAGAGTACATGATGATGTCAAAGTAGGAAAATGTCCTAATAGGCCATTAAATTGCAAAATTAGCTACATTAAAATGAAGAATTTCTATTGAAAAGTCAGAGTAAAATACAAGCAACCTTTATGGGAGAAGATATTTGCCACACATACAACCAACATAGAACTCGTAGTAAGAATATGAAGAATTACTAAAAGAAAAAATTGTCAACCAGTTAAGAATGTGCAAAAGAGTTGAACATACCACTTCATAAAAGAGATTCTATCCATTTAACAAATATAAAAAAGCAGCCACTTCACTGATAATTTGAAAAAAAAATGAAGATTAACACAATGAGATACTACTTTATACCCACTAGATTGGGAACATTTTTTTAAAAAAAATAATATCAAGTATTGGTATGGATATAGAACAATGGAAACTCTTCATCCTGATGGGAGAATAAGTGGTACAAGCACTTTGATAAAAAATTTGGTATTTTCTAGTTAAGTTGAATATAAACATACTTGTAATTTAAGATTACACTTCTAGAGAGATATCTGAGAACAGTGTATGATTTTGTGCATCAACAGGACATGTATAGTAGTATTCAGAGTAGCTCTATTTGTGATAGCTACAAACTGTAAACAGTCCAGTGGTCCATCAATAATAATAGACTTGATGAATAACTTTGATATATTCATATAATGAAATTGTTTATCACAGTGTATTCAGAAAAATGTAACAACATGGATGAATTCCATTTACATTAAGTTAAAAGCAGGTAAAAATTAAATCCATACTGTTTAAGGTTGCATAAAAAAAGTAAAAGTATAAAGAAAAAGAAGTGAGTAGATTATAAATTAAGATAGTGGCTACCTCTGGTGAAAAAAAGGGGTTTACATTAATACCTTTGGAGTGCAGGCAGTATTGTATTGCTTGATCTGTTTAAGAATTACATGTGATGACTTTATAATTACTTAATACATTTACATTTACGTTTTAGATAATTTTGTATTATATTTAATCATTTTAAAAGCTTAAAACTTGCTAGATATTTTCAAAAAAGTAACTTTAATTAATACATATGATTCAAGATGAAAAATTTGAAAAGGTATAAATTGAAGTCTCCCACCCTGCCTATTCTGCTTATACCTACCTACCTTCCAACAAGGTAACCAGTGTTACTAGCTTCTACTGCATCTTTCCATCTATTTGTATACATATGTAGGTGAATATATAGTGTATAATTTGCCCCCACATTTTAATAGAAATAGAACTATATTATTTTAACTGTTCTGTACCTTCCTTTTTCCCCCTAGTAAACAGTAAATCTTAGAGACCTTTTCACATCAGTTTGTATAGAGCTTCCTTATTCTTTTTTATGGTATTTCAGTGTATGTATTTACTGTAACGTATTTAGCCAGTCTGCTGTTGCTGAACGTTTGGGTTATTTATAGTGTTTCCTTTTGCAAGCAATGGTGTAATTCATTATTTCATATCACCTATCAGTTTGCATTAAAAAATAATTTATCAAGGTGAAATTCACATTACAATTAACCATTTTGAAGTGAACAATTCAGTGGCATTTAGTACATATACAATGTTGTGCTACCACCATCTCTGTCTAGTTCCAAAAAATTTCATCCCTCCAAACTAAAACCTCCTATTCATTAACCAGTTTCTCACCATTATCCCAAATCCCTAGCCTCTGGCAACCACCAGTCTCTCTTGATGGATTTATCTATTCTGAATATTTCCTATAAATGTAGTCACACAACATGTGATCTTTTGTCTTTTTTCTCTTAGCATAATGTTTTTGAGTCTCATCCAGATTGTAGAATTGGTACTTCATTCTTTTATGGCTGAATAATATTTCATGTATGTATACACCACAATTTGTTAATCATTTCATCCCTTAATGGACATTGGTTGTTTCCACCTTTTGGCTAATATGGATAGTGCTGTTATGAACATGTATGTACATGTACTTGTTTGAATAACTGTTTTCAATTTTGGAGGGATATACCTAATAGTGGAATTGCAGGGTCATATGGTGACTGTGTTTAACTTTTTGAGGAACCACACCAAACTGTTTTCTGCAGCCGCTGAACATTCCCACCAATGGTATATGAGGTTGCTAAATCTTGTTATTTCTCAACAACACTTGTTCTTACCTTTCCCCTTCCCACCTCTCCCCTCCCTCCCCTCCCCTTTTTCACATCCTAGTGAGTGTGATGTGGTACCTCATTGTGGTTTTGATTTGCATTTCCTTAATGATCAGTGATGCTGAGCATATTTTCATGTGCTTGTTGGCCAATTGTATATCTTCCTTGGTGAAAACTCTGTTCTTCGCCCATGTTTTAATTGTGTTGTCTTTTTGTTGTTGAGATTTAAGAGTCCTTTATATATTCTGGATACTAGACTCTTATCAAATATATGATCTGATATATTCTCCCTTATTTTCTCCCATTTGCAGGTTCTTTTTTTTATTGATATTGTCTTTTGATGCACAGTTTTTAATTTTAATGAAGTCCAATTTATGTATTGTTTATTTTGTTTTTCATGCTTTTTTTTGTAATATCTAAGACTCCATTGCCTAGCCCAAGGTAAATAAAGATTTACCCCTGTGTGTTCTTTTAAATATGTATGGTTTTAAGCTCTTATATTTAGGTCATTGATCCATTTTGAGTTAAATTTTGTATATGGTGTTAGATAGGAGTCCAGCTTCATTCTTTTGCTTCCTAATTGTGGATCCCCAGTTGTTCCAGTACCCTTTGTTAATGAAACTATTTTTTCTTCCATCGAATGGTCCTGACATCCCTGTTGAAAATCAATTGGCCATCAAGGTATGGATTTAGTTATAGACTCTCAATTCTGTTCTGTTGGTCTATATGTCTATATACTAGTACCATAATATTTTGATTAATGTAGATTTATACTAAGTTTTGAAATTAAGAAATGTGAGTCCTGCAACTTCATTCCTTTTTTTTTTTTTTCAGTATTGTTTTGCTATTCAGGAGCCCTTGCATTTCCGTATGAATTTGAAGATTGGCTTTTTCAGTTCTGCCAAAAAGACAGTTGGAATTTTTTCCAATTAATTAATTAATTAATTTTTACTGAGATACAGTTGACATGCAGTATTAATTTGTTTCAGGTGTACAACATAATGATTTGACATTTACATACATTACAAAATGATCACCACAGTAAGTCTAGTTATCATCTGTCACCATGCAAAGTTATTATAATATTATTGACTATATTTCCCATACTGTACTTCATATCCTCATGACTTATTTATTTTATGACTAAAAGTTTCTATCTCTTAATACTCTTCAACTGTTTCACTCATTCTCTACCCTCCCCGCCCCGCCCCTCCCCGGCAACCACCAGTTTGTTCTCTGTATTTATGGGTCTGTTTCTGTTTTAATGTTCATTTGTTTTGTTTTTATAGATTCCACATGTAAGTGAAATCATATGGTATTTGTTTTCCTCTGTCTGACTTAATTTCACTTAGCATAGTACTGTCTGGGTCCATCCGTGTTGTTGCAAATGGCAAGATTTTGGTCCTTTTTATGGCTGAGTGATATTCATGTGTGTGTGTGTACACAACATCTTTATCTATTTACCTATTGATGTATGCTTAGGTTACTTCTATATCTTCAGTATTGTAAATAATGATGTAATGAACCAAGCAGGTGCTTATCTTTTCAAATTAGTGTTTTCATTTGCTTTGGATAAATACTCAGAAGTGGAATTGCTGGATTATGTAGTATTTCTATTTTTAATTTTTTACAAACTTCTGTACTGTTTTTCACAGTTCCTACACCAATTTACAGTCCCACCCCAGCAGTGCGTGAGGGTTCCCTTTTCTCCACATCCTGGCCAACACTTGTTATATATTGGCTTTTTTATATCAGCCATCTACTTGGTGTGAGGTGATATATCTCATTTTGATTTTGATTTGCATTTCCCTGATGATTATTAATGAACAGCTTTTCATGTGTCTGTTGGCCATCTGTTCTTTGGAAAAAATGTCTGTTTGGGTCCTCTGACCATTTTTTAAAAGATTATTTGGGGTTATTTGTTTGTTTGGTTTTTTGGTGTTGAGTTGTATGAGTTCTTTATATGTTTTGGATATTAATCCTTTATCAGATCTATCATTTGCAAATATTTTCTCCCATTCAGTAGATTTCCTTTTCATTTTTTGATAGTTTTTTCTTTGCTGTGCCAAAACTTTTTAGTTTGATGTACTCCCACTTATTTATTTATGCTTTTGTTGTTCTTGCCTGAGAAATAGATCCAAAAATAACATTGCTAAGACCAGTGTCCCAAGAGTTTATTGTCTGTGTTTTCTTTTAGATGTTTTATGATTTCAGATTTTACATGTAGGTCTTTAATCTATTTTGAGTTTACTTTTGTATATGGTATAAGAAAGTATGTCATTCTTTTGCATGTACCTATTCAGTTTCCCCAGTACCATTTATTGACTTTTTTTCTATATTGTATGTTCTTGTTTACTTTGTCAAAGATTAATTGGTTATATAAGTGTGGTTTGGGCCCTCTGTTCTATTCCATTGTTTTATATGTCTGTTTTTTGTGCCACTACCGTACTGTTTTGATTACTACAGCTTTGTAGTATCATTGGATATCTGCACACATGATACCTCTAAGCTTTGTTCTTCTTTCTCATGATTGCTTTGGCTATTTGGGATTTTTGTCTTTCCATACAAATTTTACGATTATTTGTTCCAGTTCTGTGGGAAAAAGCTATTGGTATTTTGATGGGGATTGCCTTGAATTTGTAGATTACTTTGAGTAATATGGACATTTTAAAATAGTAATTCTTCTAGTCTCTGAATGTGGTTTATCTTTACATTTATTTGTATAATTTTCAATTTCTTTTGTTGTTTTAAGTTCTCAGAGTACAGGTCTTTCACCTCCTTAGTTAAATTTATCCTTAGGTAGTATCTTGATGGAACTGTAAATGGAATTATTTTCTTAATTTCTCTTTCTGATAGTTCTTACAGTTTAGAAACAACAGTACAAATTTCTGTATACTAATTTCGTATCCTGCAACTTAACTGAATTCATTTATTCTAATAGTTTCTGATGGAATCTTTGGAGTTTTTTATATATAGTGTCATGTCATCAGCATGATGGCAGAATAGTAGTAGTTTGACTTCTTTATTACCAATTTGGATGTCTTTTATTTCTTGTTTTTGTCTGACTGCTGTGGCTAGGACTTCCAATACTATGGTGAATAAAGATAGCAAGAGTTGGCATCCTTGTCTTTTTCTGATCTTAAAGGAAAAGCTTTCAGCTTTTCATGGTTGAGTATGATGTTAGCTGTGGTTTGTCATATATGGTCTTTGAGGTATATTCCTTCTATACCTAATTTGTTGAGTATTTTTATCATAAATGGGCGTTACTTTGTCAGAGGCTTTTTCTTCATCTATTGAGGTGGTCATATGATTTTTATCTTGAATTTTGTTAATGTGGTATATCACACTGATTTGTGGATATTGAACCATTCTTTCATCCCTGGAATAAATCCCACTTGGTCATGATTTATGATCCTCTTAATGTATTGTTGAATTTGGTTTGCTAGTATTTTGTTGAAACTTTCTGTATCTATGTTCATCAGGGATATTGTCCTGCAATTTTTTTTGTAGGGTCTTTGTCTGGCTTTGGTGTCAGGGTAATACCAGTCTCATAGAATGAATTTGGAAGCATTCCTTCCTCTTCAATTTTTGGAATACTTTGAGAAGGATAGATACTAGCTCTTTAAATGTTTGGTAGAATTCATCTGTGAATCCTGGGCTTTTGTTTGTTGGAAGTTTCTTGGTTACTGATTCAATTTTATTAGTAATGATTATCTCTTCAGATTTCCTGTTTCTTTCAATTAGTCTAGGAAGACTGTATGTTTCTAGGAATTTTTCCATTTCTTTTAGGTTGTCCAATTTGATGGCACAATTTGTTGGCATAATTGTTTGTAGTAGTCTCTTATAATCCTTTGTGTTTCTCTACTGTTAGTTGTAACTTTTCTTCCATTTCTGATTTTGAGTCCTCTCTCTCTTTTTTTTTTTTTTAGATTTTATTTATTTATTTGAGAGAGAGTTAGAGAGTGAGACAGAGAGCATAAGTGGGGAGGAGAGGGAGAAGCAGGTTCCCCACTGAGTGGGGAGCCCGACGTGGGGCTAGATCCCAGGACCCTGGGATCATGACCTGAGCCAAAGGCAGATGCTTAACCAACTGAGCTGCCCAGGCGCCCGAGTCCTCTCTCTTCTTGATGAGTCTAGCTACAGTTTATCAATTTTATCCTTTCAAAGAAACATATCCTGTTTTCATAGATCTTTTGTATTGTGCGTGTTTTTTTTTTTTTTTAAGATTTTATCTATTTATTTGAAAGAATGAGAGAGAGAGAGAGCACATGAGAGGGGGGAGGGTCAGAGGGAGAAGCAGACTCCCCAATGAGCAGGGAGCCCAATGCGAGACTCGATCCCGGGACTCCAGGATGATGACCTGAGCCGAAGGCAGTCGCCTAACCAACTGAGCCACCCAGGTGCCCTGGTTTTTTGTTTTTAATCTTTATTTCATTTATTGCTACTCCCAGTCTGTGTTTCGTTCTATGAACTTTTTGTTTTTCTTTCTCTGATTCCTTTGGGTATAAGGTTAGATTTTTTGAGATTTTTCTTTTCTCTTGAGGTAGCCCTTTTTCTCTATAAACTTTCCTCTTGGAACTGCTTTTGCTACATCCTGGAGGTTTGGGAGCATTGTGTTTCCATTTTCATTTGTCTCAAGGTATTTTTTCATTTTCTTTTTGATTTCTTTGTTGACCTGTTGGTTGTTTAGTACAGTGTTGTTCAGCCTCAATGTGTTTGCGTTTTTTCCAGTTTTTAATTTTTTTTATTTTGTAATTGATCTCTATTTTCATACCATTGTCATTGGAAAAGATGCTTGATGTGATTTATTCTTCTTACATTTATTGAGACTTGTTTTGTGGCATAACAGGTGATCTGTCCTGGAGAATGTTCCATATGTACTTGAAAAGAATGTGTGTTCTGTTTTTGTATACAATGTTTGTGTGTGTGTGTGTGTGTGTGTGTGTGTGTGTGTGTGTGAAGTCCATCTGTTCTAATGCACCAT
Source organism: Leptonychotes weddellii (assembly GCF_054177405.1). NCBI lineage: Eukaryota > Metazoa > Chordata > Mammalia > Carnivora > Phocidae > Leptonychotes > Leptonychotes weddellii. Next base: position 23,941,484 of record NC_138371.1, read on the forward strand.
TTGGGTCACTTTCCATATTGATTTTCTGTCTAGATGGTCTGTCCATTCCGTCTATGTAAGGATGGTGTTAAAGTCCCGTACTACTGTTGTATTACTGTCAATTTCTCCCTTAATTTCTGTTTATATTTGCTTTATATATTTAGGTGCTCCTGTGTAGGGTGCATACATATTTACAGTTCTCATATCCTCTTGTTGGATTGATTCCTTTATCATTATGTAATGCCTTTCTTTGTCTCTTTCTACAGTCTTTGTTTTAAAATCTAGTTTGTGGGGGCGCCTGGGTGGCTGTCGTTGAGCGTCTGCCTTCAGCTCAGGTCATGATCCCAGGGTCCTGGGATCGAGCCCCTCATTGGACTCTCTGCTAGGTGGGAAGCCTGCTTCTCCTTCTCCTACTCCCTCTGCATGTGTTCCCTCTCTCGCTGTCTCTGTCAAATAAATAAATAAAATCTTTTAAAAAAAAAATCTAGTTTGTGTGATGTAAGTATTGCCACCCCAGCTTTCTTTTCATTTAGATGGAATATTTTTTTCCATCTCTTCACTTTCAGTCTGTATGTGTCTTTAGGTTTAAAGTGAGTCTCTTGTAGGCAGTAATAGATGGGTCTTTTTTTGTTGTTAATCCATCCAGTTACGCTATGTCTTTGATTGGACGATTTAATCCATTTCAATTTAAAGTATTTATTGATAGCTATGAACTTACTGCTATTTTGTTAATTGTTTTCACATTGTTTTTGTAGTTCTTCTCTGTTCCTTTCCAGTTCTGTTTATTTCTTCTTCACCTCTGAATGACAGTCTTGCCAGGTAAAGTATTCTTGGTTGTATATTTTTTTCTTTCAGCACTGTGAGTATATCATGCACTATATTTCTGCTGAAAAATCAGCTGATGGTCTTATAAGTATTCCCTTTCTTTTCTGTTGTTGCTTTTTAGAGTCTCTCATTTTTTACTATTTTAATTATTATGTGTCTTGGTTTGGAACTCTTTGAGTTCATCTTGTTTGGGGGCTCTCTTTCCTTCCTGGACTTGGATGTCTCTTTCATTCTCTCAGTTAAGGAAGTAATCAGCTATCATTTCTTCAAATGAGTTTTCTGCCCCTTTCTCCTCCTTATACACTTACTATAATTTTAATGTTATTATGGCTTGATGTTGTTCTAGAGGTCCCTTAAATTATCATCATTTTTTAAAATTCTTTTTTGTTTTTGTTGTTCAGCTTAGACGACTTCCACAATCCTTTCTTCCAGATTGCTGATCTGTTCTTCTGCATCCTCTAATCTGTTGTTGATTCCCTTTAGTGTAGTTTTCATTTCAGTTATAATGTTCTTCAGCTCTGATTTGCTCTTTTTTAACTTCTTCTCTTTTTGGAAATTCTTGCTTTGTCCATCCATTCTGAGTTCAGTGAGCATCTTTATGACTGTTACTTTGAAATCTTTATCAGGTATGATTGCTTTTCTCCATTTCGTTTAGGTATTTTTCTGAGGTTTTGTCTTGTTCTTTCATTTTAAGCGTATTTCTTTGTCTTCTCATTTTGCCTGACTCTCTGTGTTTATATGTATTAGGTAGATCAGCTGTGTCTGTTGATCTTAAAGGAATGGTCTTATGTAGAAGGCACCCTGTTGGGCCCAGAATCCTAATCTCTAATGGTCAACAGAACCACCTGCTCCAGGGTTGTCCCATCTGTGGGGTGTGTGTGCCCTCCTGTGTGGCTAGACTATAAGTACTCTGGGTGCATTTGTGGGCGGGGCTGGCTCCCTTGGCAGAAACCATTTTGGAAGGGTTCTTGTCCTAGCTGAGGCTGCCTGCTATGTATGCTGGGGCAGGTGCCACTTTTTTTGGGATGCCGTGTCAGCTGAGGCTGGCAGGACAGGAACTGCTTTGTTATGGTTTCCGGCTGGGGTGGATAGGTTGCGATGGGCAGCTCTGCAGGGGAATGCCAGGGCAGAGGGAGCAGTGCTAGCAAGGTAGATGGAGAGTGTCTGAAATGGCACAAGTCAGCTTTGGGCTAGCTAGGCAGAAAGAAGGCAAGAAAAATGGTACCTGCCAGCAGCACTTCTATCCTGGAGAAAGTTCCTACAGATCCCTGTGCATACATTACACATCCTAAAATTAGTCAGTAGATCTCCTTCACATAGCCCAGAAGCTTTTCACACGACTGCCTCTGTAGTGGTTCTTAGAGAAAGTGAATTTGTGTGTGTGTTCTTTAGCGTGAGAGTCTTGATTTCCTGTAGCCCTTTGGCTCTCCTGAAATAAGCCCCGTTAATTTTCACAGCTTCCAGAATTAAGCCCTGCTGTTTTTCAGAGCCAGACATTATGAAGACTTGTCTTCTTGGTGCAGGTTCCCAGGACATGGGGTGCCTGATGTGGGGCTTGAACCTCTACTCTTTAGGGAGTACCTTCATGCCTGTGATATCCCTCCTATTTGTGGGTGCCAAGCCAGGGTGTGGGTTGTGATTAAACCATGTCTTTGCTCCTCCCACCCTTTTTGATGTTGCTTTTCCTTTATATCTTAAACTGTGGAATAGCTGTTCTGCTAGTCTTCAGGTTGTTTTCAGAGATAGTTGCTGTATATATAGTTTCAGCCTTGGTGTGTCTGTGGTAGATGAGCTCAGGATCCTCCTTCTCCACCTTGATCGGGATCTCTTTGGCTGTTGGTATTTTGGTAGGGATTTCTTGAATTTGTAAATCACAATAGCAGTATATATCATCTTAACAGTAATGTCTTCCAATCCATGCACATAAGATGTCTTTCCATTTTATTTATGTTCTCTTTAATTTCTTTCAGCAGTGTTATATAGTTTTCAGGGTATAAGTCTTTCACCCCCTTGGTTCAGTTTATTTCAAGGTATTTTATTTTTTTGGATACTATTATAAATGTAATTTTCTTGATTTCCTTTTTGGATTGTACATTGCTGATGTATAAAAATGCAGCTGACTTTTGTTTGTTGACCTAGTAATTTTGCTGTATTCATTTCATAGCTATAGTGGCTTTATTGTGGGCTTTTTGCAATCTTCTATATCGAGGAGCTTTTCATCTGCAAATACATAACTTTATTCTTTCTTTCAAATTTTTATCTCTTTTATTTCTTTTCCTTGACTCATTGTGGCTGAAGTTCCAGTATAATATTGAATATCAGTAGTGAAGGTGAAGAAGACAAGAACACCCTGGTCTTGTTTTTCATCTTAAGTGGAAAGTTTTTAGTCTTTTATCATTGACTATGATGTTAGAAATGGATTTTTCATACATCCTTATTATCAGGTTGAGATAGTTTAACTTACATGTTTATATCTGTTGGAAAGATTCTCAGAAATTGAATTGCTAGGTCAAAGAGTATGTATGTTTATAAATTTAGTTATCTGGGGCACCTGGGTGGTGCAGTCGGTTAAGCATCCAGCTCTTGGTTTTGGTTCAAGTCACGATCTCATGGTTGTAAGATCAAGCCCTGCTTTTGGGCTCCGCACTCAGTGTGGAGTTCGCTTGAGATTCTCTCTCCCTCTCCCTCTGCCCCTCCTGCGCATGTTCTCTCTAAAATAAATAAAGAAATCTTTTAAAAAGAAATTTTCTTCTTTTTTTTTTTTTGTCAAGTTGCCCTCCATATGGAGATGAACCAGTTTGCATTCCTACCAGCAATGTATGAGTGCCTATTTCTTCATATGTTTATAACACAGTAAAATTTTAAACTTTTGGTCTTTTTGTTTTTAAACAATTTTATAGGTAGAAAACATGGTATCATGGTGTAGTTTCCATTTACATTATTTTAATATGAGACTGATCATTTTTGCATTTGTTTAAGAGAGATTTTTATTTGTGAACTGACTTCTTATATCTGTTGCCCACTTTTCTGTTGAGCATTTGTTGCCTTTTTATTGATTTTTAGGCGTTTTTCATATATATTAGAAAAATATTTTATATATTTTTCTCACATATACTTAATATATATTTAGAAAAATTTTTCCTTTGTTATGACTTGCTGGTATCTTTCCCCTGTTTTTCCTTACTTTTTTGCCTTTTTTTTCCCCCCATGGAGAAGGTTTTTTTTTTTTTTAAAGATTTATTTATTTAAGAGAGAGAATGAGAGAGAGAGAGAGCACATGAGAGGGGGAGGGTCAGAGGGAGAAGCAGACCCCCCGCCGAGCAGGGAGCCCGATGCGGGACTCGATCCCAGGACTCCAGGATCATGACCTGAGCCGAAGGCAGTCGCTCAACCAACTGAGCCACCCAGGCACCCCCCATGGAGAAGTTTTTAATTTTTATTGGTGCATTTATCAAGCTTTATATTATGGCTTCTGGTTTTTGAGTCCAGAGTTCCAAAGTTTTTCCTCATTCTGAGTCATAAAATCATTCTGTATTTTCTTCTTATTTAGTTATTTTTTTTTCTACTAGAGATTCCTTAATACAGACAGTCTGTGATCAAAATGATATTTCACTCTTTAATCAAAGTAATTTAGGGATGCCTGGGTGGCTCAGTTGGTTAAGCATCTGCCTTTGGCTCAGGTCATGATCCCGGGGTCCTGGGATCGAGTCCCACATTGGGTTCCTTGCTCTGTGGGGAGCCTCCTTCTCCCTCTGCCTACCTCTCTCTCTCTTTGACAAATAAATAAAATCTTAAAAAAAAAGTAACAATTATTTTCCCATCAGACTTTACTCAGAGTTACCTAATAAAAGCACCATATGTAGCCACTTAAATGGCTACAGTTCTTAGAATGCTCCCATGCTTCCATTTCTTACTGGCTTAGTACAAGGTTAGTTAGAAGCTGCTAAACATGAATGAGACTTGGGGGATGCAGAATTCCTTTAGGTTAAGCCTGCCACTTGACAAGTCCTATCCATCTATGCAGAACTTCTAATCTTTGCATTCAGGAAGGAGTCCTGTTGGGGAAATAGATGTTCATGTGCAATAGGAGAGGCATATACAGCTATTTAGAATAATCTACTTAGTATGTTCTCCCTATTTTTCTTTCTTCTCTCTCTCTTTTATTTTAGAAATACAAACTACCCATCATGTGCCACACAGTGTGTAGGGGATAGCATGGTGAACACAATAGAAAGGGTTCTTTTTTTTTTTTAAGATTTCACTTATTTATTTGAGACAGAGAGAATGAGAGACAGAGAGCATGAGAGGGAGGAGGGTCAGAGGGAGAAGCAGACTCCCCGCCGAGCAGGGAGCCCGATGCGGGACTCGATCCAGGGACTCCAGGATCATGACCCGAGCCGAAGGCAGTCGCTCAACCAACTGAGCCACCCAGGCGCCCTAGAAAGGGTTCTTGCCTTTATGGAGCTTATATTCAGTTTTGGGAGAGATAAAATGTAAATTTTAACTAATGATGGGCTTTGGAAAAAATAGCCAACTGAAGTAAGGACATGAGTTCTGGGGAAGAAGGTAGTCTCTTTTAGATTAGATAGTTTCACAAAGACTTTTCAAAATAATTGGCATTTGAATAGAGACTTGGTTGACATGAAGAGGAAGTACACCATACAAAGATCTAAAGGTGAAGCATTGCAGTGTATCCAAGTAGTTAAACATAGGAGGAAAAACCAGCAGCAAGAAAGAAAGGCCAAAGAAGTAGCTAACCTGGGTGGAAATAGATAATTCAGAGAACAGAATATAATGTCAAGAATAGCGTGTTATAAAAAGGAGCAATAATAGAACCAAAAATTTCCTTTAAAAATGTGAAGAGTTCCCATAATTAAAAAACAACATGGTGCTTTCAATTTGAGCATTAAGCGTTAAGTAGCCTACACCTAATCACATTTTAATGAAATTTTTGAAGATATTGGTTGTAAGATCTTAAGGCTTTTTTTTTTTTTTAAGATTTTATTTATTTGACAGAAAGACACAGCGAGAGAGGGAACACAAGCAGGAGGAGTGGGAGAGGAAGAAGCAGGCTTCCCACTGAGCCAGGGAGCCAGATGAGGGGCTCGATCCCAGGACCCTGGGATCATGACCTGAGCTGAAGGCAGACGCTTAACGACTGAGCTACCCAGGCACCCCAATCTTAAGGCTTTTGAAAGGAAAACAAAACTAACCACAAAAACAACACATGACCTGTAATGGATAAGAATGGAACTGCCATTGAAATTCTCATCAGTGACTCTAGATGCCAGAAGACAGTGTAACAATATCTCCACAAAGTTCTGAAGGAAGATTATTTTGAACCTAGGGATGAGATAAAATTGCCTTTTTTTTTTTTTCCAGATGAAATGATTACATAGGAAATCCAGCAGAATCAACAGATTATTAGAACAAATATGGGCGCCTGGGTGGCTCAGTTGGTTAAGTGACTGCCTTCGGCTCAGGTCATGATCCTGGAGTCCCGGGATCGAGTCCCGCATCGGGCTCCCTGCTTGGCAGGGAGTCTGCTTCTCCCTCTGACCCTCCTCCCTCTCATGCTCTCTGTCTCTCATTCTCTCTCTCTCAAATAAATAAATAAAATCTTTAAAAAAAAAAAA
>NC_138371.1:23948423-23986674 GCF_054177405.1 Leptonychotes weddellii
TCCACATAAGTAATAACCAACTAAAAATATAATAAAAACAAGATATATCTCCAAAGGTGGACTGTCAAATACCTCATAATTAACAAAGAATATATAAAATTGCTATAGAAATAAGCTTAAAGTTCTTATTACAGGGTGTAAAGTAATATCTTAATAAGTGGGAGACATTCATGCTTCCTGAATTAATGGTAATTGTGATAAAAATTTTTGCTGGATTTTTTTAAACACATTAACTTATTTAAAAATATATATCCATAAATAGCTAAGTATACTTTTAAAAAAATGATGGGAGGATGGACAGCTGGTAGGACTACCAGAAACTGATTTACAATAATGTAGTATATGGGTTGGCACAAATGCAGACAAATGGATTCCAAATAAGATCTCTATGATAAAACCATTTATGTAAACTTAAAATTACAATGTGTTCCACAATAATGCACACACACACAGAGATCCAAATACATTAGAATAGAGGTGAAAGGAAATAGTAGTGGAGAATGAGGATTAAAAGGGGATATAGGAACACCTGTGTGGCTCAGTTTGTGTCCGACTCTTGAGTTCAGCATAGGACTTGATCTTAGGATCATGAGTTCAGGCCCCACATTGGGCTACATGCTGGGTGTGGAGCCTACTTTAAAAAAATGGAATATAAAACAGAATAGTATTACATTGTATGATATCATAGTTGTGACCATATCACAATTTTTAATACATTCATCAGCTCTTGGACATTTAGGTTGTTTCTGGGTTTTGGCTATTATGAGTAAAGCTGCTGTAAATATACAATTTTTTGTGCCATTGTTTTTAGATGGTATCATTTCATGTTACCAATGAACCAGAGTTCAAATTGTTCCATATTCAACACAATATTATCAGTCCTTCTAATGTTAGCTCTTCTACTGGGTATGTTGGTATCATAAGTAAATGATGCTTACTTAGGATTTAATTTGCCTCCATCTCTTTTTCTAACTTCTTTTAAGGTAGAAGCTTTATTAAAAACATAGATTTTCAGTCTTCTTTTCTAATATAATCGTAGAGAGCTATAATTTTCCTTTTGGACACTGCTTTAACATCCTACAACTTTTGATGTGTTTTAATTCAAAATATTTTCTAATTTCTCATATGATTTCCTCTTTGACCCTGGATTATTTTGAATTGTGTTTAATTTTCAAATATTTCAGGGTTTTCCAAATATCTTCCAGTTACTGATTTTTTATTTAATCCCATTGTGATTACAAAACATACTGTGTCTGATTTCGGTCCTTTTAAATTTATTGAGATTTGTTTTATGGCTCATCATACAGTCTGTCTTGGTGACTATTACAGACATACTTGAAAAGAGTGTATATTCTGTTTTATTTATGGGGTTTTCTATAAACATTTATTAGGTTTATTTAGTTGATAATGCCAGTCAAGTCTTCTATATCCTTACTGATTTTCTTCCTGTTATAAGTGTGGATTTGTCTAGTTCTCTTTTTAGTTATTTCCACTTCTGCTTCATATATTTTGAAGTTTGGTTAGTACCTGCATAGATGTTTAGTTTTATTTTTATGTCTTTATGATTTGACCCTTTTATTCCTATGTATTTGTCTATATTCCTGAAATTTACTTTCACTGATACTAATTTAGGGATTAGTGCTTGGGTGGTATATCTGCTTCCATACTTTTACTTGTAACTTATATATGACTTTATATTTAAAGTGGTTTTCTTGTAGACAGTATATGTTTAGGTCTTTTTTATCCAATCTGAAAGTTTCTGCTTTTTGATCAGAGTATTTAGAACATTTACATTTAATGTAATTATAATATAGTTAGATTTAAATCCAACATTTTGCTGTTTATTTCTCTCATGTGTTGTTTGTTTGTTCTTTTTTCCTGCTTCCTCCGCCACCCCCAAATTAATTGTTCTTAGACTGGCCTTTTTACTTCATTCCATGCATGTGTAGATTATTATTTGACAAATGATTAAAAAGCGCCCCATATGGATTTCTGGAGCCCTTTCTCTGTATAGCTTCCCTTCTTAGGGCACTCTTTTCTATAAACTGTAGCTACCATTCTCTCCCTAGACTTCAATATCTGTCTCTTCAAATCAGATAGACTGTCATACTATTTGGACCCCCCTCCTTGTGCCAAAATCTTAGGAACATATCTCCATGCAAAAGCTGTTAGATTTATAGGATCACCTCATTTGTTTTCTTCTCTTAGAGATAACAGTCATATGCTGCCTCTTGTCCAAATTCTGAAAACAGTTGTTTGATATAAGTAGCATAGCTGGACTACTTCATGGACAGAAATGGAGATGCCTTTTTTTCCTTCCAAAATTGATTTTTTTTAAAATAGCATATCTCATTTAGCTATTGTTTAATCTCTTTCCTCCACAATAAGTTTGAAAGTGTTTGTATTTATCTCTTTCAAATGTTGGGTTCCTTGAGAAGGACTGCAGTGTCTCTGGTTTCTTATTTCATTTTTCACCCTACTATAGTATGGTGACCAGCAAAAGCATTTTATTGAAATATTTTTTTTAAAGGTCAGAGTCACCTTTTAGTTGCCAGATCTAATGCAGAACTTCTGATCCCAGCAATGTGGTGGAATAGTTCTTAGGAAAGCCTCCAGATACAAAATATTAGAATATAAAATGTAAAAAAATTATTTTATACAATGCATGGTTAATCTGACTAGAAAAATGGAAATCCTCAGAATTGAAAAGGAAGGAAGGACGGGAGAGGGAGGAAGGGAAAGAGAGAGAGAGATATTTTTGCTTAATAGTCTTGAGATAGACTGGAGCTGAAGTCTAGAACCGGGAGATATGAGGAGGCAAATTAGAAATCCTGCATAAAGCCAAGGGCCTTCAAATGCTACTCACTTTGTTAATGGGTGAACTAGAACTCAAACCTGCTACACAGAGATGCAAAGAGCTTGCCTTTGTCTGCCTTAGGCTCTGACTAAATATGGAAAAAAGAGTGTCTGCATAGAATTTATAATAACAGATTAGGCCTTTTATATCTTTAAAGTGTGACGTCATACTTCAGATGTGACTTATTTAAAAAGACAAAAACTAGGTTTTAAAATAGGTAAGCTTATGTTCCAGGCTGGCAAACTTCCAGTGTTACCATTATCATCTACAGAATGTAAAATCAAGTAAGTTCAATATGCCTTTTTTTTTTTTAAGATTGTATTCATTTATTTGAGAGAGAGAGTATGAGAGAGAGAAAGCACGGGAAGGGGGTAGGGTCAGAGGGAGAAGCAGACTCCCCGCTGAGCAAAAGCCCGATGCAGGACTCGATCCTGGGACTCCAGGATCATGACCTGAGCCAAAGGCAGATGCTTAACTGACTGAGCCACCCAGGCACCCAGGTAAGTTCAGAATGTTTACGAAAAATAAATTAGGGGGGTGCCTGGCTGGCTCAGTCAGAAGAGCATTTGACTCTTGATCTTGGAATCATGAGTTCAAGCCCCACACTGGGTGTAGAGATTACTTGAAAAAAAAAAGGAAAAGAAAATATTTTAAAAAATTAATTAGTAATATGATTGGATAGATACAACTATGAAGAGAGAATTGTGTGTTGGGGAATAGATATGAATGAAATAGATGTAGAGAAATAAGAATTGGAAAATGTGAAAAGAGATTAATAAATATAGAGGTTAAAGGAGAAGATCTAATATATATATGTCTTCAGAGAAGGAAACACCCAGGAGAGCTGGCTCTGCAACCACTTTTACCCTAGAGCTTTGGCAGGAATTTTCAAATTTGGTGCACATGCTAGTAGATGATAGCTATTGGGGATGCTCTTGGTGGCATTTTGGGAGACCTGAATCACATGGCTCGTTTTCACTTCAGAACATTTTGACCATTGTTCTTCTCAACATTTGCTGAATACTGGGGCTGCACAGAGCAGGAGACTTAAAAACATACATGAAAAAGCCCCTTAAAAGCAGGGTGATGTTCAGTATACCCTTAAGACTTTTTATCTTAAGGTCTGGATAATCAGGAGGAATTTTATAAAATACATCAAACACTTGAAAACCTTGAAGGGCCAAGAGCAAATCAGATACATTAACCATACCAGGGCTGCAACCTGGACTTAATTGAGGAACACTCACGTTAGATTAAAAGGGAGAAATCTGCACTGTATCTACTTAGCAATAGGAAGAGAGAACTCTCTCTAAAGGAAGATTACATCATATGGAGAATTTTGATTTAAAAAAAAAAACCATTTGTCATTCAGTTAAGGATTACTAGACATTGCGGAGAGCCTGGGTGGTGTAGTTGGTTGGGCGTCCGGCTCTTGGTTTTGGTCAGGTCGTGATCTCAGGGTTGTGAGATCGAGCCCTGCGTTGGACACTGCACCCCACGTGGAGTCTGCTTGAGATTCTCTCTCCCTCTACCCTTCCTACTCTTGCTCTCTCTCTCTCTTCCTCCCTCTCTCTCAAATAAATAAATAAATCTTTAAAAAAATTACTAGGCATTGCAAAAGATGGGGACCACATGGCTAGTCTTCAAGAGGAAAAACAGACAATAGCATCATACTGTCAAGTGATTCTCATATTGGATTTAGCTGCTAAGAACTTTAAAATGACTGTGATTAATATGTTTAAAAAAATAGAGAACAAGTAGAAAAAATAAACAAATAGACTGTTTCACCAGATAATTGGAGTCTACTTTTTAAAAAGACACTCCTATGAACATTTCAAACTGAAAAATACAACATGTGAAATTAATACCTTACCAGATGAATTTAACTACAAATTAGATTACAAATAAGAGCAGAAGTCAGGATTAATAAACTAAAAGACTTATTAATATAAAATACCAAGTGGAAGCATAGGGATTAGAAAGAATTTTAAAAATACAAAAACCACAACAGAAGTGTGCAACAGTGAAAAAAATCTAACCATACATGTCCTTGGAGTCTAGGAGAGAGGAGAGAGAGAATAAGGCGGAAGTACCATTTGAACAAACAATAATAGAGTGTTTCTCAAACTAAAAAGAGACATTAACCTGTAGATTCCAGAAGTTCTGTGAACCTCAAAAAGAACAAATATTTAGAAATTACATAAAGGCATATTATGGCAAGCCTGCTAAAATGAAAAACATAGGGAAAATTTTAAAAGAAGTCAGGGTAAAAAAGACATATTACTTTTAAATCAGGGCGACAATAAAACTTAACTACTAACCAGAAACAGTGGGAGCCAGGTGAAAATGAAGGTATCCTTAAAATGCTGAAAGAAAAAATGGAAAAAAAAAACCAACCTAGAATTCTGTAGTCACAAAAAAATCCTTTAAAAATGATAATATACAGGGCGCCTGGGTGGCTCAGTTGGTTAAGTGACTGCCTTCGGCTCAGGTCATGATCCTGGAGTCCCTGGATCGAGTCCCACGTCGGGCTCCCTGCTCGGCAGGGAGTCTGCTTCTCCCTCTGACCCTCCCCCCTCTCATGTGTTCTCTCTCATTCTCTCTCTCTCAAATAAATAAATAAAATCTTTTAAAAAAAAAACAACAAAAAACAATATATTTAAAAAAAAAATAAAAATGATAATATACAGAAGTTTCTGATAAATAAAAGTGGAGAGAATTTGACAGCAAATCTATAGTATAATAATAGCAAAGGAAGAAGAAACATGATCTCAGCTGGAAACAGAATTATAGGAAGGAGCTAAAAAAAAAAAAGAAAGGATAAGTATATGGGTAATATAAATTTTGACAGTAATACTAATAGTAGGGGCGCCTGGGTGGCTCAGTTGGTTAAGCGACTGCCTTCGGCTCAGGTCATGATCCTGGAGTCCCTGGATCGAGTCCTGCGTCGGGCTCCCTGCTCGGCAGGGAGCCTGCTTCTCCCTCTGACCCTCCCCTCTCATGTGCTCTCTGTGTCTCTCATTCTCTCTGTCTCAAATAAATAAATAAAATCTTTAAAAAAAAAAAAATAATACTAATAGTAATATATTGTAGTGTTTTGAATATATGTAGAATTAAAGTGGCAACAACAATAACACAGAAAGAGGAGAGTAAATGGAGTTAAAGTGTTCTAATGTCTCACTGTTTTCAGGAAATGGTAAAAGGAATAATTTGTATCTCTAAAAGCAAACAAGTTAAAAATGTACATTATAATCTCTAGGGAAACCACTAAAAAGTAAAAGAATGTATAAATCTGATTAATCCCAAAGAAATCAAGATAGGAATCAATGAAATATAAAACAAACATACATATACAATTAAATTTTATATACAGTGTAGAAAGTAAACAAATCCAATTGCTGGTTCTTTGAAAAGAAATTGATAAATCCCAGCAAGATTCTTCAAGAAGAATCCAAGGTTGGTTTGACATTTAAAACTTTGTTAATATAATTAATTAACCGGGCGCCTAGGTGGCTCAGTTGGTTAAGCGACTGCCTTTGGTGCAGGTCATAATCCTGGAGTCCTGGGATCGAGTCCCACATCGGGCTCCCTGCTAAGCAGGGAGTCTGCTTCTCCCTCTGATCCTCCCCCCTCTCATGCTCTCTCTCTCTGTCTCATTCTCTCTCTCAAATAAATAAAATCTTTAAAAAATATATATATATAATTAATTCACCACATTATTAAACTTAAAAAGGAAAATCGTGTAATCATTTCAGTGGGTTCACAAAAAGTATATGATTAAATTCTACATTAATATATTTAAAAAATACTTTTGGCGGCCTATGAATATATTCTGATAAAGAGTATGACCCCCTCCTAAAAAAATCTACAATTATTCTTTTTTTTTTTTTTTAAGATTTTATTTATTTATTTGAGAGAGAGACTGAGATAGAGAGAGAGCATGAGAGGGGGGAGGGTCAGAGAGAGAAGCAGACTCCCTGCTGAGCAGGGAGCCCGACGTGGGACTCGATCCCGGGACTCCAGGATCATGACCTGAGCCGAAGGCAGTCGCTTAACCAACTGAGCCACCCAGGCACCCTACAATTATTCTTAATCCATATCATTCTTAATTCTTAGAAATTAAAAGCATTTCCTTTATAATATGGACCAAAACAATATCTTCTTTGGTCATTTCTAATCATTACTAAACTGGCGAGCCCATCTAGCATGGTTGGAACCCCATAAATAATGATAAAATAAAATTTTAGGATTGAGTGAAAGAAGCTAAACTGTCACTATTTGTAGATAATATGTTTGGATAATAGAAAACTAAAAGAAACTACAAATATTAGAGTAAGAAAGTTTAGTAAAGTTGTGGGGTATGTTCAAAATATAAAAGTCGATTTTATTTTTAAATTCATTTTACAATTGAAAAAAATAAATATTAAAGTACCAAAAAAATACAACTAACAAAATATGTGAAGACTTTTAGAGAAGAAAATTACAAAGTTTTGTTGAAAGAAATTAAAGAGGATCTAAATAAATGAAGAGATATGTTATATTCATGGATTGGGTGACCTTTAGTTATGATATCAAAATCAAAAATCTCCCAATTGATTTACAAACTTCAGTGTAGAAAAGCTCTACAGGTTTTTGATGGAAATTAAGCTGTTTCTAAAATTTATGCAGAAGAGTAAAAGCCAGTAATAGCCAAGACACCCCCGAGGAACAAGGTAGAGAAACTTGGAATATCATATATCGAGTTGTAAATAATGTAGTAATTAAGACATTGGTTATTAGCATAGACACAAATGGTACATTAGAGGTTCCTGGAATAGTCCCATACATATATGGAATGTGGTAGCATTGTAGATCAACTGGAAGAGGATGTTCAATGAAAGGTGTTTGGTGAGTTGATGATCCATGTAAGAAAAAAAATTAGATTGAGATTGGATTCACGTCATGCACCAAAAAAATCAATTTCGGGTAAAGACCTAAGTACAAAAGGCAAAACCTTAAAACTTTAGGGGAAAAAAAAAAAAAGGTGGAAGAACATCTTTTGACTTCAGGATAGGGAAAGACTTTCTCATAAAGATACAAAATGCAAACTGTAAAGGAAACATTTAAGTTAACATCTGTTGATCAAAAGACATTGCAAAGAAAGTGAAAAGAGAAGCTCAAAGGATTTGTAATTTTCTAGAGTGTGTAAAGAAAACTTTAAAAATCAGTAAGAAAAAGACATTCCAAGAGAAAAATCATCGGAATATGTATTTCCCAAAAGAAGGAAAAGTGAATGGCCAATTTTAGGTATGAAGAGGTGGTCAACTTAAATAGTAAGCAGAACAATGCAAGTTTCAACCATGAGCTAATATTTGTATGCTCTGAGATTTGCAAAAATAAAATCTGACAATATGCATGTTGGCATGAATCTAAAGCAGTGAGAGCCAAGGTCGGCTTTATTGGAGTATAAATTTAGTTACAAGTACTTTGTAATACAATGTATCATCTAGTGAAGTTGAATGTGTGCAATCATGCGTTTCTTTAACCTAGCAATTCCATTTCTAGCAGTATACTCCAGAGAAATTCTTACACCCATGTACCAGGAGACAAGATATTCATACTAGCATTGTTCATAATATTAAAAAGCGAGAAACATTCCAGATATTTATAAACAGGAGGATGATGAATTGCATGTACATAATGTTGGGTAATACAGCAGGCAAATACATTTAACAGTATTCTGTCTATATACATTTTAAAGCATACAGATTTAAAACGTTACATAGAATTACATGTATTCATGTGGAAAAACTATAAAGGAAATCAAGGAAATGATAAAATTAAAATTCAGGATAGCAGTTACTCCTGGAGGTATGAGAGAAAATATGTGATTAAGGAGGCACATTGTGTTAGTTAAGATACAGGTTCAGCTGCATTTGACAGAAAACCCACATAGTGACATAAACAAGATACAAGTTTATTTGTCTTATAACAGGTTGAAAATATCCTAGGCATGACAGTTATGTTCTACATGGTTATCTAGGAGCCAGGCTCCTCTTTTTTGGAGCTCCTCATCCACATGGTTATGATGGTTCATCACCACAGCTACATATCAAATGTAATGTGGAAGAATGGAGGAGTAAGTGACCTTAAAAAGGAAGTTGCACATGAAAACTTCCCTTCATGGTCTTCTGGCTAGACCGTATCCATTGTATAGTAATTTTTAGATCCAAGGAGGCTTGAGAAATGTGCCTAGCTGAAAATCAGGAGTTCTAGAACAGAGAGAAAGAGAAAGAGAGCACAGGTATTGGGAGGAAAGTAGCAATTTCTGCCACAGGCTCATGCGGCCAGGGTAGGAGGGGAAAGCATAAAGGTATTGGTATTGTTCTGTTTCTTGAAATAGGATGGTGAGTATAGTTGTCTTTTTAAAATTTTATGCCTTCCCTATAAATTATATGCTTTTGTATATATGGAATGTTTCATTATTAGAACTAAAAAGTTTAGTGGATACTTCTTAGCTTTATTTTGCTTGAATCTTATGCAGCATATGGTACTGTTGATCACACCCTCTAGACATACGGATTTTTATTGGCAAGAATCTCCTGGTCTTTCTCTTATTTTTCCATCCATTCCTTTTCAGCCTCCTGGGCTTCACTTTCTCTGCAGGGAACAAAAAGGCCTTTCCTAGATGCCCCTCACTTGTCTCCATAATTATTTAGGATAGTTTCAAATTGGCTAATGGGTTTCCTGGATTTGGAAAAATTGCAAGAGAAAACTAATTATATGGTAAATATTCAGATTTTATCACCTTTTATTCATAATGCTCTATCCATATATGGAAAAGGGAGGTTAGCACATTTTTTTCTTTGTAATTTTAAATATTTTTTATACCTTTCTGAAGTATATCATAAAAGGGCAAATAATTCTAGAGTGAGTCCAGAGAACCAGTGTATCTTGTAAAGATAAGAAACAGCAACTGTTCTCATAAGTATATACATAAAACATCATTAGAATAAATCTTGGAAATGACTCACACTATTATAATCATGTATAAACATGTGATATCTTTTTATAAAAACTCAGCAGTTTACTTGACCTCTCAGAATGACTGCATTTCCTAACCCTCCTTGCAGCTAGGTATAACTGTCTGACCTAGGGCTTGGCTAATGGAATGTAAACAAAAGTCACTACATGATAAATTTTAGCATATGTTAACAGGAACTATTTTTTCCCCAATGAAATAGTCTCAGGCATACATGCATTTGAGAATTTGTATTCACTTAAATTTTTATTAAAGCAAATAAGATAAAATTCAGTTAGCATTCAAGTTTCAACCATACGTCAGAGACTGTGTCTGGTTCTGGGAATACAGGATTGAGCAAATTCTAGTCCCAATCTTCAGGGAACTAATAGTAGTCCCGAGGAAATCTAGGTGAATGCTATGTTATAGATAGATAATGCCTAAGGTGCTGTGGAAACACAGAAAATGCCAAGGTTAGCTGGGAAACTCAAACTCAAGACAGTTGACAAAACCTAATGTGAGTTTATAAAA
This sequence comes from Leptonychotes weddellii, assembly GCF_054177405.1. Classification (NCBI taxonomy): domain Eukaryota; kingdom Metazoa; phylum Chordata; class Mammalia; order Carnivora; family Phocidae; genus Leptonychotes; species Leptonychotes weddellii. The sequence goes on from NC_138371.1 coordinate 23,958,812, forward strand.
TAAAAGCATTTAAAAATAGCATCTAAAGATCTCAGTTGTTATAAGCATTTTAAATATCAGTTACATTAAAAAAGAAAATGAGTCCAAATGTTGTTATAGGAGGTAGAGGTTAGGGGGGAGGGAAGGAGTACAAATGAGCTCTATTAATTTTTAAAGTATTTTATCTATTGTATAGATCTTTTCTTTGTATACTAATTTTATAACCAGAAAAAATAATTTAAAATCCAGTTTTTAAACAATATGTATTTCTTAATGTAGTAACATAACTTTTTTTTGATTTAGCAACATGGTTTTCTTAAGATTCCTGGACTCAACTCTTTTAACTTTATTTTCAGAAACACAAACTCATGTAACATATATAGTGTGTGTTTTATACATATCTTTTTTAATGTATTAAGTTAAATCTTACTTAGTGTAAACATGTACAATGCTCATAGTACTTCACAGTAATTCCAGTGTAGATATTGTCTGACATTGGAATTTAAGGCAGAGATTCAAATTTCATTCACTGACTGTAACAGATTGCAAGGAGGAAAACAGTATGCACAATTCTTAATCTTCACATAGCACCTGCTCTTACAGTTCTCACCATTATGGGATGTAGCTATCTCTTTTAACCCAACATTCCTCAAACTCATTTCTCTTTATTGTGATTTCATAAGGTGAGGGAAAGACCCATTTTCACAGATGTTGCTCTTCCTTTTGAAAAACTGAAAAGGGATTAGTAAAATCTCATCACATTTATGGCCTTTAATAACTTCTCTCATAAACCCTCTGTCATTTTCAAGCTTTTTCTCCAAGGTGATTTATTAAGCCAGGACTTTCTAGTACCATTCAGATACTGTACTCTATAACTGTTATATCCTCTCTGATTCAGTTTTTAAGCAAAAATGAAGTCTTTTTTTTTCTTGCAGACTTTGCCTTCAAAAGAAACAACGTTTTTAAATACTACACAAATGCCTTGCTTGCAATCAGCTTCAACTTGGAGTAGCTGTGAACACAATTCAAAATCTCAGATATTAAGAGAACATGTATCAGAATTGGACTCTTCTTTCCATTCTGTCCTATCATTGCCATCAGGTAAGCCGACTTATAAAAAAATTTCTAAGTAAACTGTGAATATATTCTGTGGTGAAGTCTAATCCTATAGATAAAAGGAATCTAATAAAAATTTTATCAATTATTTTGCCACTGGATATTAGAACTAAACAGTTTTCATAGAGGAATTAATCCTGTGAGTTAATATTCTACTTTTGCAAGTTGATTCTTAAATTCCTTGGAAACCATTTTGAGTTATATTGGGAAATAACTAGCTTTTGATCTTTTCAGTGTTAAAATTTAGAATTTTATTGATAAAGTGACTATGCCATTGAAATGTTTCTCAGTAAGTCGGTTTTCTTTCCTAATATGTTGTTTTGCATGGAGTTTTCTCTGCTATATAATATTCCTCTGCTTATACTCAGCATTGAGTTTCTTTGGGCTAAGAAATTGCCCATCTTTAGGTATAGTCAACTTTTGAACTTCAAGAAAATCTGTAATCTGTAACTGAGTGAATGAGGCATGTATAGGCCCACATCCCTTTAACTTTCTAGTTCTTGGTTTTTGTTGGAACCGTTCCTGTTCTTTTTTTTTTTTTTTTTAAGTTTTGGGGTTTTTTTTTTGTTTGTTTGTTTTTAGTAATCTCTATGCCCAATGGGGGGCTCAAACTCAAAACCCCAAGATCAAGAGTTGCATGCTCTCTGAGCCAGCCAGGCACCCCTCCAGTTGTTTCTGTATTGAACTGAAGTAAATATTAGGGTAAAAAAGGAAACAGTCTTCACACTGGTTAACTCAGGTTCTTCTCTTTAAGGGAAGACATCTCAAATGGGCTTTTGTTTCCTTTTCAGCTTTTGGTTTTTATCATCCAGGGACTGCTCCTCTTTGTAAAGCACTATTTTCTGTACCTATTCCTGCCCTGAATCCTGAATCTTTGTTTTCTTACCAATTTTTGAATGGTTTCTTAGCTACACCATACTTAGAATTAAGTTCCTGGGGGCGCCTGGGTGGCTCAGTCGTTAAGCGTCTGCCTTCGGCTCAGGTCATGGTCCCAGGGTCCTGGGATCGAGCCCCGCATCGGGCTCCCTGCTCAGTGGGAGACCTGCTTCTCCCTCTCCCACTCTCCCTGCTTGTGTTCCCTCTCTCGCTGTGTCTCTCTCTGTCACATAAATAAATAAAATCTTAAAAAAAAAAAAAAGAATTAAGTTCCTGGCAGGAACTATGTTCCCATCTTTGAGGAAAGCTTAATAATAGAAAGAAACAATAATAAATATAACAATGGTAATGCAGCTAACATTTGGGCTTAGCATACCTGTAAGCACATTACATTTTCTTGTTTAATTCTTCCAGTTTTCCTCTTTATCTTACATACAAGAAAACTGAAGCTTACTATTCTAAGATCATACAGCTAGTAAATGATGGAGGCAGGATTTGATATGAGGTAGTCATACTCCAGAGCCACACTCCTAACCTTTACTCTTCACTGCCTTTCTGTTTTCTCCTTCTACATTTGTTTCTCTGATATAACCCTGAGAGCTGGCATTAATTATCCTTCATTCAATCCTCTTATGTCCCTTCCAGTAAGTTAAGATTAACTTCCCCACCTATTAATTAGGTTATTCATTTCTTCTTGCATTCATTTAATAAAAATCTGAATACCTACTATTTACTAGGTACTAAAAGTATAAATACAAATAAATCCCTCAAAGTACTTGCATTCTAGTTTAAGACAACTGAAATGTAAACTAATAAGTGTATTAAAGTGTTGTGAAATATTCTTATAAAAGCCCAAAGGTGTGGGTACTAAGGAAAGTATATGGGTGGAACAAGGGCCTTCCCTAGTTACGTCATGTTTTCTCACAACTCATGAGGAACAGTGGTAGAATAGGTGATATTTTCTTTATAAAAGTAAGTGATATTTCTTTGGAGAAATAAACTTATAAAAGTTTTGGCAATTGGAAAATACTGGATTCCTGAAATGCTTAAATAACATATTTAATTTGTAATCTTAGTTTCATTTTATAGTTTTTGTATGATCATAGTATATAGTGTTAGGACTAATCTTTCCTACCTCTGTTCTGTCCCTTTGGGATAGACTCCATGTTGAAACTCATGAACTTTTTTTTTTTTAAGTTTATTTTTCCACACTTGAGTATGGATCTGTTATTAAAATATATCATTTGAGGGAGAGATACTTCTTTGTTTAAAATCCAGACCCGTTCTGGGTCTGTTCTGATTTATGTGTTCATAATTAGTTTTTTTTCAGTAGCAAAACTTTCAATACATCAACTACTTTATAAAATATTTCTTTGTTTCTTAGGAAGAAGTTTAGGTGTCTCTATTAAATACTTTTGAAGATGGTTTTGTTTTTGCATTCTTGATTGAGGAAAAAACTTTAATAAATGTGAAGCACATCTACTTTATTATTTAGCTCCTCTTTTGGTTGTGAGAATATAGAATATAAATATAGTGAATTGACATCTCAGTCTCTATTTAAAGGAAGAGAGCTAGTCTGTAAATGTGTTTTAATCTTTGTGAAAGTATATTTTGTGATTCATAATACTAGTAAACTAAGGGAATGTGAAACTTGGTGTTTTCATCAAAGGTAGCATCTGAATTATAATGGTTTTCCCTCAAGTAATTAAAACATATCTTTCAGAAACCTCATTATTTCAAATGTAAAGTTTGTGGGGGTGGGGTGGAATGAATAAGTCAGCTAGGTTTGGCTGTATGTTTTATTCAAGACCTTTGGATACATTTGTTTTATCTGGGAATAGTACTTACTAATACTTACAATTTTGATCATCGTATCTATTATTTTGGTTTATGAACTTATTCATCATTAGAGTTTTTGTTTATTTAGTGCATATAATCAGTAATTTCCAAAATACTGCTGTCTGTATGCTTGGAGAGAGTACTTTGCCACTTCTGATAGTTGTAACATTTCAAGTTTTTGCTTATTTTTCTAAGCTTATGTGCTACTTAGAGAAAGAAAGCAATCTTAGTATTAGAATCTATAAAAAATGATATTCACTAAAAGTACTTTTTTTTACTTTATTTTTCCAGATGTGCCTCTTCATTTTCACTTTGAAACACTGTTTAAAAAGACTGAAATAAAAGGAGATCTTGCTGAAAATAAATTTATAGGAGACTGTGTCATATCTCCATCACCTGGTATGTCATTTACAAATCTTATACTTTATATGCCTTTTTCATTTTTCAGATACTGTTTTTGCTTTCTAAGAAAATAAAATTTAACAAAGGAACAAGATGTAAATCCTTAATTTTTAATACTCACTTTTTATAAATCACACATATACACACACATGTAGAAAATACACAGGAGTGATCCTAACAAGAAAGGTGATACTTATAGAATGAAAATTATGAAATATCATTGATAAATATAAAAGGAAATCTAAATACACATGGAGAATACAGCATTCCTAGATGATAGGATTAATAAGGATATCAATTCTTCCTATTGGTTTATATGTTTAATGCAATGTAACTTGAAGTTCTAAAAGAATTTGGTTAACTTAACAAAATAATTGTAAAGCCCATTGGGAAGAATAAATGGGAAAATACAAAACTAACTGCTGGAAAAAGTATTAAGACAATCTGTCCTAGCCACACATGGAAACATAACAAAAATCTGTAATAGTTATTAGCATAGATTTTGTATACATTTAGGAAAGTAAATCCATGAAGCAGACTATATAGCTTATACTTTATTATATAAGGGAAGAATTGTAAATCAATGAGAACATGGAAAACTATTCAATAAATAGTATTGTTAGTACTGTTAGTCTTTTGGGGGAAATTTTGTTTACATACTTGTTTCATACCATGTATTAGAATAAATTCTAGTTGGTTCCAAGAATTTGAAGAATTAAAACACTAAAATTACAAAATAAAACTAGAAGACTTATAATGAAATAGTTATGAGTATTATGAATGGGGGCGGGGACATTGTGTTTGGAAACAATCAGAAGAAAAACATCAACATGTTTTGACTGTCTACAAAGCGAAAATCTTCTTAATATCTTTGTCATACAAACTAAGAAAAATTACTTCCAGATGAAATAATCATCTACCTCAAAAACTCAAGAATCAACTCAATGCCTGTTAGAATTGGAGTTCTAAAAAGTAGATTTTAAAATAAATTTATAAAAATCAGCAGCCTTTATAAATACCAGTAATAACCAGTTAGAATATGTAAAAGAATTATACTAGACACATTGACAGTGAAAATATAAAATACCTAGGATTAATTAAACTTAGTAAGGACCTACATGAAGAAAACTTAAAAAGTTTACTAAGGAACACAAGAATATGTGCCTATAGAGAGAAATAACCCTGTTCCTATCAGAAGACAGTATTGTCTTAGGTGCCTGGGTGGCTCAGTCAAGTGTCCAGCTCTTGATCTCAGCTCAAGTCTTGATCTCAGGGTCATGAGTTCAAGCCCCACATTGGGCTCCACACCCAGCAGGGAGCCCACTTCAAAAAAAAAAAAAAAAAGAGACAGTATTGGAACTTAAGATGTTATTTTTCCCCAGCTTAATTTATAATGTAACTCTTTTTTTTTTTTTTTTTTTAAGACTTTATTTATTTGACTAGAGAGACACAGCTGGAGAGGGAACACAAGCAGGGGGAGAGGGAGAGAGAGAAGCAGGCCTCCCGCTGAGCAGGGAGCCTGATGTGGGGCTCGATCCCAGGACCCTGGGATCATGACCTGAGCCAAAGGCAGACGCTTAACCGACTGAGCCACCCAGGCATTCTGGTATTCTTTTCTTTTGGAACAAAGTTATTCTGAAGTTTATCTGAGAGAATAAATGTTGAATAGCTAATAAAATTTTTAAAAGATCAGTAAGAAGGAGGTGTCAGGTATCAAAATTGTAAAGCTATCATCATTATTTTATTGTGGTATTGATGGAAGTCAGATCTAGGAAACTAAATATCCTAGAGACAGTCCCAACTGTCCATTATATGATAAAAAGGTGGTTTTTCCTATCAGTGTGGGAAGGATGGCCTCATCAATAAGTAATAACAATAATTCTTATGAAGCATTCCTTACACGCCACTACTGGTTGAAGGGCTTTATATTTGTTGATTGCTTTAATCTGTACAGCCCTGTAAAGTGAGTATAATGATTTTCTTCCTTGACTGATTTTCCCAAAGTCACATTTGAGTAGTGATAGGGTCAGGATTCAAGTCCAAGCAGTCTGGCTCAGAGTCCATGTTTTAAACAACTAAGTTTCTTCTAAAATCAGTGGATTAAACAATGACTTTTTGGGAAAAAAAAGAGATCCTATCTCATACAGCACATTAATGTTCATCCATCTTAAATTTATTTTAAATACATTCCAGATGGATTAAAGAGTTAAATGTTAAAAATGCTGTCTTAAAAGAATTAGAAGAAAAAAAGTGATGTATTTAATGATGATGATAATGAAAATGATAATCATAAGTAACATTTACTGAGTGCCTTTGTGTAGACACTCTGCTAAATATTTACTATTTTTTCTGATTACATTAGGACATTTAAATGTTATAATCATCAATTCTGGCAAGATGTGTATAGTAAAAAGAGGACCCTCAAATATTTTAGATAGCATTAAGAATACAGACCTTTTGGGAAGTACTGTGAAATTAATTACAATGCCTTTAAATTATGTATTCTTTAAATAAGCTCACTGAGGAAAAATAACTATTTACTTGTGCAAATGTTTACTAAAGTGTTAACTGTATTTTGACCCAGTAAATCCATTTCTGGTAACCTAGCCTAATGCTTAATATAAAACCACCTTTATTTACAAATCTATTCATTTTACCATTATTTGTGTTAATGAAAAATTAGAAACAACTTAAAGAGCATAATTGAGATATGGTTAACACAGTGGAACATGCAACTTTTAAAAATATCTTTAAAGTTCATGTAAGGATGGAAACATCAAAGAATGTCAAGTAATAGAAAAGGACAAACATGTTTTACTTCTGTGTATGGTATGATTATAACCATGTAAAAATGTTCATTCTTCTACCAACCAAATGCAATGTGTGGGTCTTTTGGGGATCCTGATTTGAACAACTCAGCTGTACACATACACACAATTTTTGAGATAATGAAATTTGAACACACATGGCTGTTGAATATTAATGAACTTTGTTAGATGTAATAATGCATGTGGTTATATAAACACACACACACACTCTTTATGTTTCTTAGAAATTCAAGCTCACATATCTGTAGATGGGATTTGCTTTAAAATAGGTAAGCAAAAAAAAAAAGTTGGGGAGATGAAACAAGATTGGTCACTAGTTTGTAATCGTTGATAATGAATGATAGGTATAGGGGAGATTATTCTTCTCTTCTTCATTTGTGTTTGTTGAAATTTTTCCACAGTAAAAAGTTTTTAAAAAATTGAAAGCATTAAGGACAAGGAGCTGTTGTCTATGCTTAGGGAAAAAAGACTGAAGAAATACAGGAAAATATAGGGTTATGTTCAAATACTTTTTCATGATACAATTCGTCTACTTGTAATTTATACTGAGACTAATTTTAAAAAAAGAAAAAATGCATGCATGAAGGTGATTGTTTTAAGAATAACCATAATAGGAATATCATGATGATAACAACTAGCTCTAACAGCTAGGGGATAGTTAAATGATATTATCTCTAACCAGAAGAATGTTAGGTAGCCATTTGAAAAAATAACAATGAGTGAATTAATCAAATTTGAAAAATACAGTTGTACATATATTTAAATGAAATTACATTTGAAATGTCAATATGAAATGTATGCATTTGTTTCACTAAAAGGAATATACAAAAATGAAATTATATGCTGTTAGATAAGTGAGATTAGGTGATTATATTATTTCTAATGTTGTTATTTATCTGAAATTTTAAAAAGGGCAGTGTAAATGTGTTAGGCATAGAAGTAATAGTAACGTATCAATAATGTAATGACATGCTAGTAATGGGGGAATTAAGAGCTAGGAACAGAATATATTTGAGATGAATGCTGCAATATTATTAGGCAAATCAGTGAAGTACATTCTATTGTATCCCAATCTCTCCGCCCTTATTTACTTTCCCTACCACTCCCAACCCAAATAATTAAGCATTAATTAGATTTCATCCTATGTAACCATGTCTGAAATACTGGTCATTATTATTTGTTGTTAGTGATTTCTGTAGAATTAAATAAAACTAGAGTTCAACATTTATTGATCACTTACTCTGTACCAGGCAGACTAAAGAATCAAAAGTGAATCACAGGGAATCAAAGAAATTATAATGTAATAAGAGGAAGCAGACACACAAACTATTAAAATGATGTGGCCACAGATATGATAAAAATAGTCTAAAAAGAAGAGGAAGTATGTAACTCTGCCTAGGGGAAGGCAAGAGGAAGGGAGGGGTAAGAGTAATGGGGAGAGGGCAAGAGGAACTCCAGAAAGATGGTGATGCCAAGTATGGCTTTAAATACTTAATTGGAATTTAGAGGAAGAAGAGTAAAGTGTTCCAAATCATTGTTTCTCAAACTTTTACGTGCAAACAAACTACTTGAGGGATGTTGTTAGAACGCAGTTTCTGATTCAGTAAGTCTGGAATGGGGTCTGATTCTGCATTTCTAACAAGTCCTAGGTGGTTCAAATGCTGTTGGCCCATATTGATTTTAAAATGAAAACAAACGTGATTTGTCATGGAGACATAAAACTGTGATGTATTCAAGTATATACAAAATGCCTGGTATTATAGGGTAAATTGTGTGAAGGTAAGTAGATGGATGTTTGTGTGCTTTGTCACAGAGCTTTTATTTATCCTCTGTTGTCCAGAAGAATTTTAAGAATGCACAGCTGACTCAGGTAACAAGTAGGGCAAAGACAAATTGTAGTGGGTTGAAGAGTAAATGATTAGTTGCCAATTCTGAGGAAATACCAGGCAAAGCCAATTAAGGGCCTCTACTCATCAAAATATGCAGTCATGAAAGACAAGACAGTGGAACCATTTCAGATACAAGAAAACTTTAGACACGTGACAACTAAATGCAGAATGAACAGAATTTTCTATAAAGAACATTATGGGGCGCCTGGTGGCTTAGTCGGTTAAAATGAACAAATTTACAACTATGGACTCTTAACCGCTTAACCGACTGTTAAGCGGTTAAGCGGCTGCCTTCAGCTCAGGTCATGATCCCAGGGTCCTGGGATCGAGCCCCGCATCAGGCTCCCTGCTCAGCGGGGAGCCTGCTTCTCCCTCTCCCTGCCGCTCTGCCTACTTGTGCTCTTTCTGTGTCAAATAAATAAAAACCTTAAAAAAAAAAAGATTATAGGAATAATTGGTCCATAGTTAATAGTATTAAATTTGATTTTGATAGTTGTGTGGTTATGTAAGACAATACATGTTGACAAATTTACAGGGACATTGTGTCAGCAACTTAATCTCACTGGAGTTCAGAAAAATAAAGCAAATAAGATAAACTTAACATTTGTGGAATCTGAATAAAGGGTATATGGGACTTCTTTTTACTATTGCAAGCTTTCTGTTAGTCTGAAATTATGTCAAAATGAAGTTTATTTTTTAGAGTGGACAGATGAGAGAGGAACAGTGGCACCACAACCCACACAAGCAAGCCAAAACCTAGGGCTCAGGCTTCTCCACCTACACTTCTTCGTATCTAAACCCATTATCAGTATGATCTTACTCATTTGTTTCAAACATGCTCCTGTCTTCATTTCTACCACTTTCAGAGGCCAATCTAATGATCCCTTATCTATACTGAAATAGCCTAATCAATTATTTCCCTTCAATCCCTGTAGCTAGTGATCTTTGGAAAATGTAAACCTGCCTACGTCACACCTGTTCCCCACCCCCATTCCTTAAAATGTGTGACAGAGGGAATATTATAGGAGACCCCTAAAGCCCTACCTACCTAGGATGACTCCTACCTGTTCGTGGTTCTTTTTCACTATACTTCCTTACTCTATACTAACTGCTGTTCCATTGTCAAATTTATCTGGCTCCCTGTTGCTTTGGGCCTTTGTACATACCATTCTCTCTTCCTTCCCCTTGCCATCAGCGATTTCTGTTCATCTTTGAAATCTATCACTTTGCCTGGGTACTTTTCCTAGAGCTGTTATATACTCCCACTAACTTCTCTAAATAGTACTTCTCTTTTCTGTTACACGTTGGTAGCAGTTGAGATAATGTCTATCAACTCCATTAGCGGCAAGGATCATGACTGTGCTCACCAGTGTTCCCAGGGTCTAACACAGTGCCTGGTGTGTAATTAGCTCTCTCTGAAGTTAATGAATAAATGAAAGGGAAGAAAGGGAAGGCAGGAGATAGGAGAGATACCGTGTCAAGGTGTGTTTTAGGATAGAATCTGGGAGAGGATTTTGGAGAGCAAGAACTGAAAGGCTCAGGGTTATGAGGAGGTAGAGAATGTGTAGTTTGATTTTGAGTTGTCATGTATTTCCTACTGTTTCAAGAGTCCGTTGCAACCTTACAAGATACTATGGAAAAATAAGTATAAAGAAAACTCAAGTAAAATTCAGTAAAAAGTACCACCTTGAAGGTTGAAGTTTCTTCAAAAAGGTATTTGCTTTTAGAAAACAAGAAAGGTGGTGACTTGCTTTTAGAAGAGAAGAGCGAATTGACTGGAATGTTTTAAAATACTCCAGAAATGTTTCCACTAAAACAAAAGAGAGGGCATTATTGGAACCCCTGCATGTATGAGGCTTATTATACATTTTAAAACCTCTCACAATTCTAGTTACCCCTTTCTAGAAAGGGGTTTGGAATTATGACTGCCGGTTCATTTTGTTTTCTATTTATATTTAACATCTTTCTCTGCATTCTTTTGGGTGGTAAGAAATCTTGGGGACCATCTTAGAATTCTGCCATTTTCCCTGAGCTCTTTTTTCTTTTTTTAAGATTTGAGAGAAAGAGAGGCAAAGGGAAAGGGAGAGTCCCAAGCAGACTCTGCGCTGATCTCACAACCTGAGATCACGACCAGAGCTGAAACAGAGTTGGGCACTCAGTACCTCCCTGAGTTCCTTAAAGTCACTGTTCTGTTTTCCAGCAGCTAGTTTTGCTTTGTCAATTTGATCTTCATTACTTTGCAGCAATCCTTTTATCCCTTTTTCTGGTAACTTTTAGGATATCTTTGTTGTGATGTATGATTCAGATTTCTTTTCCCCACTTGACACTCAAATGAGTTCTTGAAATCTTATGGAAAAATTTTTGTCTATCATTTCTTCAACATTGCCTTGCATTCTGTTCTGTTGCCCCATTTTGGTTTGCCCTTTTCTCTCCCCATATTTTCCACCACTGTTTGAGTTGTACAATTCCTCTGCCAACCCACTGATTGTCATGTTCAGCCATGTCCATTCTGTTACTTAGCCCAATTATTGATGGTTGTTTTTAAATATGAACAATTTTTTTTTTAAGATTTTATTTATTTATTTGACAGAGACAGACACAGCGAGATAAGGAACACAAGCAGGGGGAGTAGGAGAGGGAGAAGCAGGCTTCCCACGGAGCGGGGAGCCCGATGCGGGGCTCGATCCCAGGACCCTGAGATCATGACCTGAGCCAAAGGCAGACGCTTAACAACTGAGCCACTCAGGCGCCCCTAAATATGAACAATTTTATTTTACATTTCTGAGGTCTCTCTAAAGGAACCTCTTGCCTGTTTCTTTCGGCACTGTTTTTTTTTAAGACTTGTTATTTGTATTCTGTGAATCCACTGTTTCTTGAGATGGTTCATTTGTACTTCATTTTTTATGGTGTTGATACTCAGATTTTTGAAGCTTTGAGTTCTCACCTTTAAAGTTGATATTCACTATTAAGACTGTTCTGCCACTGTTATGAGATCCTTTTCTCATGGATAGGGTATAAATTTGCACTCAGTACTATTTTCAGAAGCAGTTAGGGACAGGCAGGACGTATTTCAAAATGAGGCACTCGGGCATTGTTTTGTCTACCCATCCATTGCTCTGTCCCAAGACTCAGATTTGTTACCTATTAAGGCAGATAATCTCAAAGAGTGTGGCTGAGAAGTTGGCATGTGTAATCATCCTACCAGATAACTATCCATCTAGGTAATTGTCCTGCACCATTTCCCTTCCCTCCAGGTCTAGAGCACCTTTGATGATCCTATTTTTGTGGCAGCACTTTCCCATGTGCTTTTGCACTGTTTGCTCTTCCAATTCCCTATGGTATCAGTCTTTCAGAGATTCCTCACAAATTCTGCTTTACTTACAAGTTCCCTTTTATTGCTTGCTAATGTGGATGTATATGTGCAGATTTTTGCATATGTCTATGTATAAACCTTTTGTCTATTATTTTTCGGGTGTTTTGTCATCTTGAAATCAGAGTCCCAGTTATTGTTAGTAGACCATCCTTTTTTTTCCCCTCAGTGTTGGTGAGAAATTGGCACTTCAGCCTACATTTCTTTTTCATCTCCAAACCCTTCAAAAAAGAAGCCAATTTGGTTACTAAGCCAGTACTGGAAATACGGGGTTCAGATAGTCAATAATAATCATGATGAAACTAATTTATTGAATACTTATGTCAGATATCCTTCTAATGACTATTACAGGGATTAACTCATTTAATCCTCATAAGCCCATGATAGCTGCTCTTATCCGTTTTACAGATGAGGCACCTGAGGCAGAGATACTAAGTGACCTAAAAGTTTGAGAGAATTCAGTGCTTTTAAAGTGTAAGAATGGTGCTGGGTACTGTCAGTTTGATGAAATCTGGTTCTTGCTCTCAAGAGGTCCCTATTGTGATTTTATAGACTCTTACTTGATCCTGAATTACTTTCAGATTTAAGGGCGAGTGGGGAGCTAACTTAGGGATTCAGATCATATTCATCCAAGGTTTACAAACCTGAAACAACTTCCTAAGATTTTGTAATTTAGAAGACTTTGAGAACAGGTAACCTTTTCTTTTCATCCCCTTCAAGTAATGGAGCAACTATAGGAAAATGGGCACTTCTTGAAGATGTTTTTAAGGAATCTTATTGGGGTATTTTCAGTTTAGGAGCATTCCATTTTGATATGTAAGTATTTCTCTCATTGTATGTAATTCTGAACTGGGGAATTCATGTTCTGCAATGTTGTAAGTAAAAACAAATTAACATGTTCATTATGTGTTAAGGAAAACTTCACATTTCCTTTCTATTTGTTTTAGTACGTAATACTTCTCTGAATCAGTGGAGAAATGGATATTCTCCTACATGCAAGCCTCAAATAAGGTCAGAATCTTCTGCACAGCTGTTCCAGGGAAGAAAGAAAAGACACTTGAGTGAAACAGCATTAGGTAGGTTAAATGAGGATATGAGCACTAGTACTAAAAAGTGAAAATAAACTGATCTTCAAAGAACCTCTGCTTCATGGAAATTTATAATCCAGAATAGTCCCTATTACACAAAATATCCATGGTCCTATGAATGTTAAACAGCATATTCACGTAGTCAGTTCAGGACTGTTTGTGGACTGGGCATCCATCTGCTTGATGGCAATTAAAGATTTCCTTCTTATATTCCCTAACGTCAGTTATCTTCTATGGACTGTCCTCCTGGACAGAACTTAAGCCAACGCTGTGTTCTGGACTCAAAATATGTCCGTATAGAGGTGCCTTACAACCATTTCTGGTACTTACGTGGAGGTGTCAGTTCAGTGAAGCTTCCTTAGAATTTTGAGAAATTGGATGAGATTCACCTAACGTAACTCAACCAACTAGTTCAATTTCCCTTAGGAACTTAAAGTTCCAAGATGATCAACAGACATCTTTGAAACTAGAACTCTTCTAGTAATACAAAGGGGGGTTTGTTGTGGGGATTTGGGACTCTCGGTTTCCAGAGTTATTGCAAATAACGATTAAAAAACTTACCAGAAAATATGCATTTTAAATGGCAAATTATTTATGTTTTGGTTCTTGTTCAATTATTCCCCAGATGTATTATGTCAATATACCCAATAATTTAAAAACTGCATTCAAGATGTATTGGACTGTAATTATACTTAATGGATTTAATGCGTTTATCACTACTATCTCTAGAAATGCCACCATATCAGCCCAAGTCACTACCTGATCATCACTACCTGATGAGCTAGTGTGGCACAAAATTAAACTCCTAGCCACCACCAGAGATATCACTGTGCTTTTTAGTACCTCAATCTTAAAGACAACCAAGAGTCACCTTAGCTTTTGAAGAACTTACATACGCACACAGATCTTCCTCTCTTAACTTACGACAGGGTGACATCCCAATAAACCCATGGTAATCTTGAGTCAAAAAAGTATTTAATACGCTAACCTACCAAACACCACAGCTTAGCCTCAAATGTGCTGGGAACACTTATATTAACCTAAGTTGGGCAAAATCATCTAACACAAAGCCTATTTTAAAATAAAGTGTTGAATGTCTCATGTAATTTATTGAATACTGTACTGAAACAGTATAGAATGGTTGTATGGGTAGAAAATGGTTGTTAAGTGTATCGATTGTTTATCTTTGCGATCACATGGTTGACTGGGAGCTGTGGCTTGTTGCTGCTGCCCAACACGAGTATCCTACTGCATACTGCTAGCCCAGAAAAAGGCCAAAACTCAAGGTACGATTTCTACTAAATGCCTGTCACTTTTGGGCCATTATAAAGTTGAAAAATCCTAAGTTGAACCATTGTAAGTTGAGGATTGTCTGTCTATCAACACACAGGAAAACTTGTATCTCTTAATAAGATCCATTATGAAATTCACATTACCTAAGATACAAAATGTTTCACTTGAATTGATCAAACTTCAAGTTTGACAGAAATACAGAAAGAGAACAAGATCCTATACTACAGAGAAGTAACTAGATAACTCCCTAGAGTGCAGAACACCTTAACATATGTCATGAAAAACAAACTTACAGACTGCAAGAAACCTAAAAGACAATAACCAGTTTCAGTATATGGATCCTGATTTGAAGAAACTACTAACCATAAAGGACATTTTTTAACTAGAAAAATGTAAATATGGACTGGGTATTAGATTTTACACTACACAGGAAAATACTTTCTAAGATCAGAAGTAAAATAAGAGTGGTAAATAAGTGAATAAATATATATTCACAAATAGGGAATCAAAACAAATGGAAAAAGGAAACATGGAAGAAACAGAAAATACCAAGAATAGTAGCAAAGTTCTAATCAAGATCTTGAGAGAAAAAGAGAAATTCCACCCATGAAATAAGAATAGGATAGTATAAATGAGTGACAGACCAATGACTTAGTAGAAAAATTCTTAAGTAGAATGGGTCAGAAGATCAAGTTAAGGAAATCTCCCAGAAATTAGAACAAAAAGTCAAAGATATAAGAAAATGAGAAAATAGAGAAAATTAAGGGGATTAAGTCTTTGGAGGTTAACATCCAAATAATAGGCATTACAGAAAACATGAACAGAGTAAAGAGAGGGGATGAGATGTACTGTATAAAAACTTGCCAGGACCCCTGAAAATGGAAATAATTGTGACAGAACTATGGGTATGATTTTCTTTTAATTTCCTTAATTTTTTGATACATAAATTTTAAAAAGAAAAAAATTAAACAGATAGGGAATCATGTTACCTAAGTAGGAAAGTAACTTTAATACCTATCAGTCCTGTTTGATGTATGACATTCTCAACGGTTCTTTCCATGGCAGGAGAAAGAACTAGATTTGAAGAATTTGCTTTTCAACGCACAGAACCAGGATCCCATAGCAATTTTACTGCTGTTACTAATGTCAATGTTGTATCAAGAACCCAGAATTCATCATCACAAGTAGGTTTTTTTGCATACTGAACTCTAAAATTGCTTTATAGACTTAAAACTGGCTGATAAAAAAACTTGCAAAATCTATAAACAGCCTTACTTTACCAGCACATATTGGCTTATTTAGTAGTATCTTATTAGGTAACAATAAATCTGATTAAACTTTTTTTACTAGTGAGCTAATAACTCAGTAATCCTTGATTATGGCTTTTTTTTTTCTCTGTGTGAAAAACTATCATAACCATTCCTACTCCTTACCAGGAAGCTTAATAAGAATCCAGCACTCGTGTTGTTCTTACTATTTTGTCATCTAGTCAGAGAATAGAGGTTAAAAGGTAAAAGGGTTTAGAAAAAACTGTAAAGCTCAGGGACCAGGAACACATAAATGAAGAGTATAAAAATGATCTTTACTAAATGTCACACCAAATATTTTCATAGTCTTTCCTAATAAGGAAGTGTGTTTGTTAAATGATCATTTTCTTGACATTTAGGGTGCTTTATGGTAACCTTTGGTAAGAGTTTTGCAACTTAAGGCATTCATGTTCTTTATGGTCTTAAAAATAGGCTTATAGGTATGCACACAGAAATGTACACTGCATACCTGCCAGAAGGGGTTGTGTTGTTTTACAGGAGATAGGCAGCTTTCCTGTTATTTCCTAACATTTTATAGTCAGGCCTATCACAACATAGTTATAAAACATGCAGAGTAGGCCTCAGGAGAGGAGGGCAGCATCGCAGGTAACTAGATATTGTGGTAAAACTGCTATGATCCTCCTTTGCAGAATACTGCACGACGGAGACTGAGAAGTGAGAGCTCTTATGACATAGATAATATTGTGATTCCCATGTCATTAGTTGCCCCAGCTAAGTTAGAGAAACTCCAATATAAGGAAATACTTACTCCAAGGTATGTATACTTACATCTTTTTATTTGCTCTTCCTTCTTTTTCTTGAAGAAACTTAATTTTCAGAGTGAAGTTAAAATTTTAATTAAAGGAAGATGCTCCTCTCTCCCTTCTTCCACTCCATGGAGGAAAAATGGTGAAAGAAACCTTACTCATGCTGAAAAAAAGTGCCATATATTATCACTTTAGTTGTCAACTTTTATTACGAACTGGGAATTCCTAAAACTGACTTACTCTGCAATCTTAGTCTTTTATACAGTGATATTTAGTTATCTCTTATGTGTGTATGGATATATATATATATAGAGAGAGAGAGCACAAAAAGGTACTTAGGGATGTAGATCAGTAACAAATAATCCTTGCTCTTTAAAATGGAGTTTTGCACAAGGCTGCAAAGTGTTCAAAGAAAGCAACTACCTTTGCAATGAATATTCACATTATAAGACAGTAACACTTGTAACAACAAAAATAAGAATTTGATGTGTTGTTACCAAGTCAGCAATAAATAGTTTAGTAGGGAGATGTGGGAAGACATCATGAAGGAGGGAGAAAGAACAGTTTATTCACACAGGGGAAACCACAACAAAGGCACACGCTACGCCAGAGAGAGATTTTTGTGTAGGGTGATAAAGTTATGGCTAGAAAAGGAATTAGAACCAGATTCTAGAGGTCCCAGAATGCCATACACAGATCTGCTTCCTACTGGCAGTGAAGTTATTCAAAGTTTTTGTTTTTTTAAGCAGTGATGAAAAACATTTTTTTAAGAACGTGAATCTGGTACCAGGAAGTAGGTAGAAGACGTTGGAAACAGATAAAAGCTCAGTGACAACTACAGTAATTCCTACCCATCTCTATTCTGATTTCAAATCTTATTTCTAATTACTTTGAGGTATTAAGAACTCTTAATACTGTAGGAGGTATTATGAGAAATCCTACAGAGAATCTATTGAGATCTTCTACATAAAAGTAAGGAGTAACATTTGTGCTTACGATGTTCTGCAGCAATGATGTTTTTCAATCTACTTTGGAAGGCTGGAGCTGGCTGGTTGGGTTGGTTGTTTAAATACAGAGGAATTCTGTGATCCAGTAGTTAAACCTGAGAGGCCATGCTCTCCCCCCTCCCTCCCTGCCAAGCCATTTTATCAGCATCTACTGACTTAATTCAAAATTGGTACATTCTTAGGTACAGAATGCAGCTATGCAGAGGAGACCGTTTACTCTAAGGCCAAAAGTAAAGTCTCACCTTCTCGTCTTTTTTTCATAACACAAATTGTTCTCTTTAAAAAAAAAGTATGAAAATACAACTATTTGAATTAATGGAAGCCCCAAGGAAAGAAAACATTACTGCATTAGCTGTGTGTGCTTAGAGAATAAAATTGCTACACTTAGTTAAAAGCTGAAATTGGTTTGTATCTTCAACAGCTGGAGGATGGCTGTTCTTCAGCCTTTGGATGAATATCATGTAGGTGAAGAGGAGGTAAGTTGCCTTTCACTTATGGACAATTGCACTTTATATATTATGAAGCCCGCTTAATTTGGTGTTTGAGGAACTAAAGGGAAACATAAGCCCCTTAACATGCACTGATTTTTTTCTTTTCACTTATGAAAACAAAATTCTTCATTAAGAATATTAGTTTCATTAGAAAAATGTTTTCGTGCAAATTTGCAAAGACAGTAATCTATAAAGAAATGTAATAAAGAAAAACACAAATCTTTTGCTTACATGAATTGTTGAAATACTGAATTTACATGAGTATCTATATTCATTCCCAGTATTAGTCATGTTTTTCTGCATGAAGAGATTTAGTTTTAATATTCACGTCTACAGTGCCACATTCAAAACGTTGGGAACAAACGGCTTTTGAATTGGGAAACCTTTGGACTTGAGAAAGTAATGTGAATGTGATGGGTCCATCACATAAGACATAGAGGGAGTCTAGGATAGTTCTCATAATCAAATATTAATGTTTCTATAGAAAACAGTTCTAGAATTTGGCCAGATCAGGCTATGTCATTGAATGAATTAAGAACACTTGTTGTTTCGGAGTTTTAGAATGCAGGAAAGGGACTATGAGCCTGTATGGGTAAAACTTACATTAAGACAAGAACAATTTCAGGGAAAAATACTATATAACCAAACTAATTTGAAAGTGATGTTCTGTAGAAGCACTATTATGTAAGACATTTTGTGTCATAATCTTTCTAGGCCCACTGACTGTGTTTTTCAACTATCAAAATTAACTTTTTAATGCCCTCCCCTCTTTTAATGTGCTTTTCCCTAATTTAGAATGATCCTAGCCAGGAAACCCAAATTCTTAAACCAGTACCACCAAAGTCTTAGAACTCCAGATTAAGTCATTAGTTAATTTTCATTTTTCTCAGTTTCATTTTGCTTTGATATTAACATTCCTAGAACAGTAAAGGGCAATCAATATAAATCTTTGAATGAATTAAGCATTAAGAGAATTTTTTATGCAAAGCACTGTGAACCTATCTGTAATCTAGGTAAGTCTTCAAACATGACCCAATAGGAAAAAAGTTGTAAAAGAGGGAAAAAAAAAGTTAATCCCTCTATTTTGGAATTTGAAGCTCATCTCATAATACTTGTTCTCTCAATTTAGATTTATTTTAGAATTTTCTTCCTATATTGTTCTCTTGATGAGGAATTGTTTGACACCTGTTCTCATATTTCAAAATGTTTCTGATAAAAGAAAAGCTTTATTTCTAATTCCAGGTAGAAGATCTTTCTGATGAAGTCTTCTCCCTAAGACACAAAAAATATGAAGAGAGAGAGCAAGCCAGATGGTCACTATGGGAGCAAAGCAAGTGGCACAGAAGAAACAGCAGGCAGGTGTTAACAATTTAAAAGCCCAAACCATGAAATCCATGAAGAATCAACAAAAATTCTGCATGAGTAATGAGAGAGACCCCTAAAAAGGAAGAAAATGTACTACAGAACATCAGTTATTTGTGCACTAGAAGTGAAACATGGCATTTATTGAGTACATTCCAAATAGATTTTGGCTATGACTGATGAAATGCATTTCTCTATTTTTCTCCACTATTTCCTATTGTTTACTGTCAATCTGAGGAATAGATTTAACTCAGCAAATGATGTGAAAATGCTCCCTAGATAGAGAACAGCAGCCCTAATGCTAGGAATTAGAATCCGGGTGATCTATTTTAACATAACCACTTAAAAAACATGTTGTTCTTAAAAAAATTTTGCTCAAGAAACCTGTCTAGTCTAAAAAGCAGATGGTCTAAAATACTTCAAAAATATGACTTTGGGGGAAAGGAAATTAAATCCTAAAAACATAATTAGTAATTATATATTTGAGAAAGTCCATGATATTTTATATTTACAATGGACTGTGTTTTAATATAGCCAGAACTCACAAAGCAAGATCGTGTTCAAGTCTGGTAGTCCGCTAGATTTAATGTGGGGGCATCTCTCATTTGCTTAGTAAGCTGACCTTGAACACAGGTTTGAACTATATGGGTCCACTTATACACAGAATTTTTACAGGACAGTCCTATAAATGTATTTTATCTTATGGTTTTAATAACATTTCCTTTTTCCTAGCTTACTTTATTCTAAGAATACAGTATATAATACATATACAAAATGTGTGAATCGATTGTTTATATTATCGGTAAGGCTTCCTGGTGAACAGTAGGCTATTAGTAGTTAAGTTTTTGGGGGAGTCTAAAGTTACATGTGAATTTTTGACTGCATCGGGGATTTGGTGCTAACCCCTGTGTTATTTTAAGGGTCAGCTGTATTTTTTTTGCATTTTTTTTTTTTTAAGATTTTACTTTTAAGTATTCGCCCCACATCCAACGTGGGGCTAGAACTCACAACCCGGAGATCAAGAGTTGCAGGCTATACCCATTAAGCCAGCCAGACACCCCTTCAGCTGTATTTTTAAAACTCATTTCTCTGTTTAGGTCTCAAAACATCCAGATTTGTTCTAGATCCTTATTCCAAGAGCTGTCTTAACACACATGAGACTCATTTCTCATCTTTCTCCAGATTCCAGAGATAGAACTTTCCAGAAGTAAAGAGGAAAATGTGAATTGAGTCCTACATGGATGACATCATAATATAGAATACTCTGGGAACTCAGAAAGACTGTAGAGATCAAGTAACTGTCCTTTCTCATTTAAAAACAAAATAACAGTAATAACAAACCCCACCAAAACTCAAATCCACTATTATAATTTGGCAAATTCACAAAATATTATTTCTAAAATACTGTTTAAATCTTTGAGATAACAGGAAGATCAGCAGATGAATTTTTTAAAATCTGGGCAGGACTGTTTCAAGCTACCAAGTTAAATAGACTTAGTGATAACTTGGGGTTGTTCATAAAATGTTAAGAACTGAAGAAGTAACAATTAAATATTTTCTTGATTTTCTTGCTAGAGCCTACAGTAAAAATGTTGAAGGACAGGACTTGCTTTTGAAAGAATACCCTAATGACTTCAGTGGTGGTCAGCACTGTGCTGCTGAAAGTCCTGCTGAGCTTCCTTCAGAAAGCCAGGATCTGAGTGCACAGAGCTCACCTTCATTAAATGAAAGTCAAGAAACCAAGGTAAGTGGAATATATACAACTAGTTAAACCTCCTTTTAAATGCCTTTTTAACCTTTTAAAAGCCTATGTGTAGAAAGTGCTTGTTAAAAAAGAAGTTAAGAAAGGGCAAATTAAGGATTCATCATACTTAACAAATCAGTATAAAATGCTGGGTACAAATCAGAGAGGGTATGTATTCCAGCATTCTAGTTTCTATCACTAATAAACACTTTATCTTTTCATGTAACATCTCAGTATCTAGTTTCACCTACTCACTCCTCTGTTAGGAAATGGGGATTCTATCCAAGTTTCATTACAAAACCAATCTGATTAGAGAGAACAGCACCTGGCACACAGTAAATGTTAGCTGCTATTTCTTTTTCTAAGAGATTTTTACCTGTCTCCCCATAGATCCAGTTCTTACCTCAAGGGGAGTGTTTTCTAACACAGCATCTATACATTTTTGCACTGTTCTTCATAAGCAGGTGGCGGAAAAGAACGAGATCTAGAATGGAGAGCAGAAACTATAGAAATTAATCGGCAAGTCGTAGAAAGCGTGGGGAAGGAAAAGTCAGTAGGTGTCTGTAGTAATTATGGGCTGAAATGAAGACACTGAAGTAGGAGGAGATGAAAACACTTTGAAAGGGACTTTCTGAGCGTGCTCTGATGCCCAAAATGAAGGCTGATGCCCAACAGCAGCGTCTCCTCTTTGTTGAAGGGCAAGGGAAATGTCTCTCAACAATTCCCAGTAACGTCCCATTTGAGTTGCTAGATACTCAGGTCGAAATGAAAGTTTGTACATTTATGCACTAGAGAACAAAACAGTAATTACAAAACTGACATTAAAGGATTATCTGATACATGAATTTAAACAAATTAGTTGAAACTTAACTGAAGATGTTCTCTCTTCCAGTCTTTGTGGTGGGAACGACGGGCTTTTCCGCTGAAGAATGAAGACACAGAAGCCTTACTATGCCAGGATGAAAAAAAGGATCACAGTGAAAGTTCGAGCCCAGCCTCCTGTGGTGAAATCTTCTGTACCAGTGCACCAGAGAACGGTCACCATCCGAAAAGGCAGGCAGACGAAATGGAAGAGTACAAACCTTTTGGTCTAGGACTTACTCATGTTAAAAAAAATAGGTGACAGGGAACAGGTTAAGAAAAGTATGTAAGTGAATGGAAGACAGGAGAAAAAAAATAAGCCCTGTTCTCCATCCCCCACCCCCTTCAGTCACAATTCCAGAGTAAGAGCATGTACTGCATGTATTAATCTTTTATGCTGTTACAAAACAGGCAAGGTAGGTCTCTTTTTCCTTCCTGAACCACAGGAATAACTAGCTTTTCACCTACAGACAAGTGCTAGTCTTTTGTGTTTATGATGCAAATCACAAGCACCAAAAAATTAACTGCTGCAATCTGATGTTAAATCACATTACTGGGTAAATGGTTTTTGAAAGACGTTATACCCACACATACATATATATATACAAATATACCTGTGCATCAAATGACAGCTCTTTTTCCTATACATTTCTATGTAATTTCTATGGTAATTCATTAAAATTGCCTCAGAAGTATATTTGAATATACAAGTATGTGTGTACAAAGTATACATACGTATACACACACATCGTTTTAAAAAACACTGGCAGTGGCCACTCCACTTGAAAATGCATGTATGAACTACCCCATGAAGTTTAAGCTGCACTCTAAAACAAAGCACAGGTTCCAGTGATAATGGATATCTAAAAGTCTTGTGATGGGGAGGGGATTTTTTAAAAAACATGTTTAACCAATAGAAGTTATTTATGGAAATTTCTATACCAGATAACACAATACGCCTTTATCTAAAATCACCATTATCTGTTAGACTAAACACAGGTTACTTTCCATTCACTCCTAACAGATTACGACAAGCTTAGTAGAGTTAAATATTGGTCTCTTTTAAAATTGAACTTTATTTTATGTATCTTGTGAAGAGAAGACACCAACTTAAAATAAGCAACAGGAAAGTACTATCAGTATAAAAAATGTTGTATTTCTAATGAATTTGGTCATTCCTTACTATAGCTCACTCTATTCAAATAAGCATCTATTCTTACTTGTATTCTAGAGTGAGAATTAAAATTTTTCAAAGGGTAATGCTTGAATACTGAATACAGGAGTGTACATTAAGGAAAATTCCTTTTGAAGCTATCACGTAACTTTTTCAATGTAAAAGTTGAGGACAACTCCTCTCATGTTAAAAAAAAAAAAAAAAAGGTTATTCAAGTTATAGTACCCATATAACTGACAATCCTGGCCATCTGGCCTAGTCTGGGGGGATTTGACACTAAGTTTTTTGTTAGGGATTGGAAATTATACTAATCCTTTTAAGGAAGGAAAAAATTCAAATTAAATACTGACAAATTTTTGCTTGTAGTTTTACTGTACATTTATTTTTAAAAAAGAAAAAAGCCGGACAAACCCAAGTTGTCTAGGCAAATAAGCTCAAATCTTTCTGTCATGTCTGACATTATAATCTTCTATGTAAGTTTTTTAATTAAAGTTATTTCTATATGCCTTGTGTTGTCTGATCTGATTAAACACCACCTATTGACGGCACAAATGTTTCCTAAGTCAAAATAAAAACCGACAGATTTTTACATTATAGGATAGAAAAAAACCAAGCAAACTCTAGTCTATGCGGAAGTGTTAATGTTCTTATTTTTCAAACCTATTTCTCAAAACTCATAGTAGCCTAAAGAAGCTTAACGACACTGGTCTCCTGTTTATTTCTTGCCATATGTATTATGTAGCAAGAGTACTGGCAAGAATGAAATAGCGGATATGTATTGTCAAAGTATAATTTGGGACACAGTTTTAAATATTTAGTTTACAGATTAACTCTGTACCTTGTCATCTTTTTGGCCTACCTGGTCTTTGCTGGATTAATATAATATATATCCTTGGGGTCAAATCCATAGTATCCAGAATATCCTCAGCCATCTGGTTCTGCTACATGGTAAAATTAGATTGCAAATAAGACAGTGTTACATACAAGAGGCTTCCTTTGCCTAATCTACCTTCCAAGGGCTCCATTTGTAAAAAGTACAAACCAGAACTCCTGTGCCCTACTGGGTTCTTTCCACGGTACCAGCCTGTTGCTGAGCTTTAGTATCTTCATTTTTTAAATGGGGACAAAAGTACCTGTCCTACCACTCGTTAAGAGTGATTTGTGGATTTAATGAGCTTATATTGAAGTACTTTATAGGCTACAAAACATAAATGACAGCACCTTTGTATTGAGCATCCTCAATTCTCTACTATCCTATAAATCTGGGAATAGTAGTGGAAGCTTTACATATAACGTATGATCTCTCTTAATGCTCAACATAACCCTGCATGGTTATTATAATTATATTCAATGTATAAATCAGTTAACAGATATGCAAAGACACTGGTTGATTTGATTTGCTAAAGTCAAATAGATGGAAAGGAAAAGAGTCCAGATTCAACTCAATTGAATTTGTTTCCTTTCCTCTCTGCTCAGAGCTAGCACAGTATTATTTCATGTTCTTAAGAATGGTGAGTAAGAAAAGGGACAGGTGGGGATCACTGTATAACCTGCCCCTCCAGCAGAGCTAACAAAGAAAACACCTCGATAAAAATCTATACTTGTACTTTAGAACAGACCACCTGAAATCCCTGGGCTTCATCCACTGTTTTTACAGTTTTTATGTATCAAATATAAGGTGCAAAGTAAAAAATAGATGTTTAAGAAGCAAGAATACAGTGTGCCATCCTAGCCCGATTCAAACTTCGATTTTTCACAAGTTCCATTCTTCTCATATTGTCATGTGCACACACAAATCAAAAATGACATACGGAACAGGAATAAGGACTTCCTTTGCTTTGGAAAACCAAGAAACGAGAAGATTTAAATTGCAGAAAAAATTTTTTCATAGTAACTAGTACACCTTCATTAGGCTTTAAGACACATTTTTGTTTACAACCTTAATACAGCCATATTTTTACTTTATAAAAATCAAGTCTCCCAGTAAAAATGGTATTT
This sequence comes from Leptonychotes weddellii, assembly GCF_054177405.1. Taxonomy (NCBI): domain Eukaryota; kingdom Metazoa; phylum Chordata; class Mammalia; order Carnivora; family Phocidae; genus Leptonychotes; species Leptonychotes weddellii. The sequence continues at coordinate 23,984,203 of NC_138371.1, forward strand.
TACCACACTAATCTTTAAATTCCATCACTAAAAATGTAGTTATACACACCAATTTCTAACCTCTTGGAACATTCTGCAGAATAGATTTTAGTCACTGGAATGAATAGCTGCTCAGAAAAACAGCACTGCTTCAACTGTGATAGGATTTGATAGTCAATATTCTTGTCGTCCAGTAAAAAGATTTCATGAGCATCAACTCCTTGTGGTTTCATCGATCAAGAGAACGTTTCTGAGCAGCTTCTGAGCAAACATTTCTTAACAGGTTGATCACAGATCTGGGGTCATCACTCCTCATAATGGCACTGCCAGACACAATCATGTTAGCTCCTGCCTGGAAGAAGTAAACATTTAAGTTATGCTTCAAAGGAAGGTGCACAGAAGCTTACAACAATTTCTGGACTAGAGTTTCTACCCTTGCATCTGTCAACACTTTAACTGTACGAGAGCTACCTAGAGATGAACAGACTTAAGCAATCTAGTTCAATGAAGACATAAGTTGAAATGCTTAACAAATGAAGATATCAAATTATTTTTAAATGTGTTTAAGAAATCACAGACATTTTTGTAACCACCTTTAAAATAAGCTACATTGTTGCAGCTTTGCTAATATTTAGAAAAAGCTGTAAAAACCTTTAATCTTCAATTCTATTATATAGATATTATATAACATAAAATATAGATATAACAAATATAAAATATAACACTATATAGATATTATATATTCTATAGATATTATATAGATATATATATTCGCATATTTTGGAACATATATAATATTCCAAAATATGCAAATATTGACAAGGCTACTAAAAAAAACAAATTATCTTTTAATCTTTCAACTATGTAGTTGACCCTTGAACAGGGTCAGGGGTACCAACCCTCTGTGCAGTCAAAAATCTGTGTGTAACTTTTGACTCCCCCAAATCTACTAATAGCCTCCTATTGGCTGGAAGCCTTACCAATAACATAAACAGTTGAGTCATACATGTTTTGTGTGCTATATGTATTACATACTATATTTATAATAAAGTAAGCTAGAGAAAAAATGTTAAGAAAACCATTAGGAAAATAAAATTACAGTACTGTAAAAAAGGACTCATGCAGTTCAGACCCATGTTATTCAAGGGTCAACAGTGTATGAATTGGCAGACAATTACTGCTAAAATGTGAAACTAAAATATGGCAACATTAAATAATTTCTCATTTTGATGTCAGAAAGAATGAAACGCTTTTTAATATATGCTTCACTGCATTCCAGAAAGGCTTTGAGGGGCTTAAAAAAAGATGATTTCAAGATACTTCTAAATGTGGAAGCAAAGAAATCAAAGAGAAAAGCAAGAATGGTAAATCCAAATTTAGCTCTAAACTCCCAGGATTTGACTCGAGGAGGGAAACCCAATCTGTTCTGTGATGTACTACCAGAACAAAGTCGCAGGAGGCTACTGGGAGGGGCCCCGGGGGGGGGGAGGAAAGTTCCTCCCAGGAGACACTGTCACTCTGTGATACAAAACACAGCATCTCCAATGACATTCCTCATAAAAGTGAAAAAAAAAAAATTAGTTTTGTAGGGTTACAGCTTGACATGTGTTTTAATGTAAGCAGGAAAAGCCCAATGGCACAGCGCAGTTCAGTAGAAAGAATTCCCCAAGTAGCCAAAGGATATATGCTCACTAACTGTTTGGTCAGCTCCTCTTCCATCTCACAACCAAGCTTTTGAGAAGCTATCAAGCAAAAAAGTATGGCATTTATACAAACAACTGAAAGTGCAGATCAGACTGTGTCGCTTAACAAAAATGGGCCACAGAAACGGTCATGGCCTGCAATGTTAAAGGAAGGGCTGGCACCCCACCCCCGCCCCCTTTTTTTTTAAGATTTATTTTTCAGAAAGCGAGAACGAGCAGGAGGGGCAGAGGGAGAGAGAGAATCTCAAGACGACTCCACACTGAGCATGGAGCCCAATGTGGGGCTTGTTCTCAAGACCGTGAGATCACGGGGCTGGCACCCTCTTAGGAAGGAAGCTCAGGGCCCAACCCGGCTCGGCTCGTTACTTGGGAAAATGCATCCCACCCACAGGTATCCAGAAATCAGACCGAGATTTCCATCAGAAATGGCTCTAGTCAGTTCTTGCAAGGGACAAACTAGTAACTAATACACCTCAGTTACACAAAACCACCACCTTTTCACTTTATAAGCAGGTATATTTTCTTTCCCTATTTTGGAAAAACGTCTTACTCCAAGGCCTAGAACTTAATGATTTCCAAAAGGCTGGCATTCAGCATATTCTTTAAAAAAAAATAACTTCCTTCAGCGTTACCCAGATAACTGGGACTTACTTTTTAATGATGATGTGATTGCTCTTCATTTTCATAGTTCTACATTTGAATAAGAAAAATACTCTTCCCAAAAAGAAAGGCAATTTAGGAAATGGAGGGGAAATCTCTTTGGCGCACAGACAATGTCCTAGACACATGT
>NC_138371.1:23986774-24014375 GCF_054177405.1 Leptonychotes weddellii
AAAACCAAATAAATAAAAAATCAAATAGCCAATATCAGCCACTACAATAGAACTCCAAATATCTCACACAATATTTATTTGTTTACTTAAGTTTATTTATTTAAGTAATCTCTATACCCAACGTGGGCCTTGAGCTCAGGACCCAGAGATCAAGAGTTGCGTGCTCTATCAACTGAGCCAGCCAGGCACCCCATCACACAGATAACTTTTTATTAATACAAACTATGACTGGGGATACCTTCCTTTTTAATATACTGAGACAAATTCAGTTTCATAAAAGCAAGGCTTGTTCTGTTTGGGAAATAGCATTCAATTTGTCATGGCTTGGCAGAGACTCTACCTCATGCAAATAAGACAAAGACAAAACCCTCAATATTCAATGAAAAGAGATCTCCCAAGAGATCTAAAGGCTACAGAGATTATAGCTTTGAAAGGAAGTTTCAAGATTAAGATGTAGTATTTTTTCTGATTTCCGAACCTAAATCTCTTACAGCATCTGTCACACCGTATTACAGTGTTGCGCGGGCATCCCTCCCACGCCACCTTCAGAATGAAGACAGGTCTCAATAGGCAAGCGGTTCAGGTATGCTTACTCAATGAGCACAAATAATAAAAGCCTCACCCCCAAATGAAATATTTCTTTACCTTTGGCATCATATCTTCCATGAATTTCTGCCCTCCAAACCCAGGTTCCACTGTCATAACCAAGGCCATATCTATCTGATTAGCCCATGGTGCCAAATACTCAACTGTAGTTCCCGGTTTGATGGCAAGGCCAACCTGTAACAGAGACAAATTTGCTACAGCACATTAGCAATTATTTCTGTATTATACTATTGTGGCAGATCAGACCCAGTAGAAATACCTTTCTTAAAGAGTAGAACAGACACAAGAAACGGAATGCATAAATTATTCAGACTATAACTACTTTTTAAAAAAGTCAACAAGGCTACCCAAATGTAAATGTTTCTAAAAGGCAGTCATTTTCAGGAAACATGGGTGGAATCTAGAAATCCTGTCTAACAAACAAGTTATACTTAAACTCGGGCTTCTGGGCTGAAGAACAACTGTCCCAGTCTGGTCTTGTGTGCCTATCACTTCCTGTCTTCCACCCAAACTTCCACACTGACAGTGAATAGTAGAAAACATTACTGTCACTGCTGACCTCTCACCTTCATCCCATTCTCCCGAATGTCTTTAATCAAAGCCCCTGGGTTCTCGGTAGCCTCAAGATGAAAGGTGTATTGATTGGCTCCTGCTACAGCCATTGGTTTTACCCACTGTTCCGGCCTGGACACCATCATGTGCATATCTAGAAAGAAAAGACACATCTCCTAAATATTACTGAAAGGAAAATACCTGGCTCAGATTACTGAAGCCAGCCTACCGTTTTTGCTGTTTTGGATAATAAACTATTTGGCATTAAGATAATTCTTAAATAATTACCCTTCTGTATAATTAGAGCTAGCCTCGTTTGATCTTAAAGATAGGGTTTCGGTTAAATTCACAAAAAAACTACAGTTTTCCACACAAGGCATATGGTGCTGTATATGACAACTAAGGACTAGAATTCAGGAAACCTAGGCCCGGGAAATGCTACTCTAAAAAACTTTAAAAAGTCCTATTATCTATGCAGACTTAATTCCTCATTTATAAAATAAGAAAACTAAATTAAATGATTCTACCAATATCTTATGGAGCACTTACTGCACCATTAACTATTCAAGGCCCCAGGGACAGAGCGAAAAACAGACAAAAGCCTCTGCTGACGGGATTACATTCTTAGTGGGGGAGACAAACCATAAAGAAAAGCCGTAAATACAGTACACACTGGGTTGGTAGTTAATACAGCCAGTGTGGCCGGGCGGGGGGGGGGTCAGGGGGAGAATAGATAAGAGGGCACAGGGTGAGGAGACTTGGGACAGAGCTCTGGAGGCCACTGGGCTTTATTCTGAATGAGATTGGGGGGGGGGGAGACACAATGGGCTCTTGAGTGAAGTGACCAGATCTCACTGAGCGGGCCATGGCAGTCACCCAGGGGAGCAAGGCCAATAGCAGTCGCTGAGTCTGGTGAGAAGCGGTGGGCTCCTGGCTCTGCAGCTCGGGCCAGTGGAAGTGGCCAGAGGGGGTGGGGGTGGGTGGGGGCGACAGGAGCCAGGAAAGCGCAGGAGGAAACTGCAAATCTGACCACATCCTAACTGGACAGCTCAAGTCACAGACATGGGCTGGGGAAACAGGGGTGGCCTTCTGTAGGATCCTGACTTAAAACATAAGACCAATTAACGAGAAGGTGGCTTAAAAGAGGCTGAATCAAGAAATGATGCTGTCAAGAAGGAAACTGTAAATATTCCTGTGCCGGATGGATGTGCTAAGAAGAGCTGTGAGTTTGTTTTTTTGCCAGAGGAAGCATATTTCTGATATAGCTGAGCTATAGTGAAAAAATTTCTAGTATTCTAGAACTCAACTAAGACCATAGAATGCAATAAGGCTTTGAAAACTATCAGGAAAAAGAGAATACCGCTTGACAAATGAAGCCAAGGTTAATAACAAAAGTAACAAAAATAAAACCTAGGTGAATAGGTAAAACATTGATAGACTATTTGGTGTTTATTTCTTTGTGTTCTAAACAAAGAAAAATCAATCTGCTTTAAAATATCTGTTTACTCATTCCTGAAATTACCAGACTGCTATGCTGTTCAGTCTCCAGCACGTGGTCCCCACGAGCAGCCCTCAGAGAGCCACCGGTCAGTGAAGCTGCCTGTAGTTATGTACTGAGGTCAGCAGTTCTCAAACATTCGATCAGCAGCCTCCCTTTACACTCTTAAAAATTACTGACCACCCCCCCCACAAAGGGCTGTTGATGTGGGCTGTATTTATCGATATTCAAAATGTATTAGAAATTCAAACTAAGAAATTTTTAAGTGTCTACTTATTAATTCATTTAAAAATAATAAGCACTAATAAATCTGTCACATGTTAATAAAAGAGTGACATTATTTTACACTTTTGCAAGTTCCTACTGTCTGGCTTGACAGAAGACCTCTGTATTCTCACATGTGCTCTGCATTCAGTCTGTTGCAGTATGTTGTTTTATATGAAAAAAAGGGGGGAAAAGTACAGGGAAAAGGGAGGGGTACATTAATAGCCTTTTCAGACCAGTACGGATATTCTTCTATTTCTACCCCAAAACCCAACAACTAGGACTTTTATAAAGGTTAGCTGCAGTGTGGGATCTGTAAACTCTCCCAGGGACCTGCCTGCGCTTTGTCACACTGAAAGTCGCAGGCCTTTCCTAAAACACTTTGAACAGATCTAAGTACCAGTTCACTGAATTACACAGCTTTTCCAAACAGTGACACATTTCATTATATCCTATCAGAAAAATCACACTTATTAAGATCACTACAGATTTTATCGGAAAAGCTGTAAATAAAAAGCTCACGACCTCACAGAGGCAGACACAAGTTTTTCAAAATTCAAATTTTCCCTTGCAAGCTCTAACTTTATCAGTGGAAACAAAAATGAGGTATCTTCCTTGAAGTGACAGGCTAACTTAGTTATTTTAAAGAAAATGTCCGTAAGATCCCTGAGTGGGATAACCATAGTTCGTCTGCCAGTTGTTCATTCAAGTAAAAATAGTGGTAGTGAGAAAGGCCGCCACTCAGTTCACAACTCAGGGTGATGCAAGTGGTTTTCCCCAAGAAAACCATCACCATATGTAGTTCCCACTCTGCACACCCAGTAGTGAAAGACACGCACCCGAGGATCAAGATTTACTGTAATGAATCATCTGCACTGATTCTTCAAGGGTATTTACTATGAACAACAGGGTGACGAAGAGTAACGTAATAACTCCTTGGATAGTTCAATACCATTGCTCTGATTCGGGCCATGCACCAACAGACAAACTCACCACTGCACCCGTACAAATAATGGCAAATAACACTGTCTTACGAAAACAGTGTTCACCTCCTGTTCCATCTGCAAGGGATTCCTGTGGGTCCTTAGACCACACCTGAAGACCGCTGATTTAGGGGATCACAAAACAAAAACAAAACACAAAAACAACAGATTTTCCCTCTCACTTGATTGCTTAATGGTTACTACCACTCAATACTGAGATTGAACAGTTCAGAACTTAAGCAGTTATACATGCAACTTGTGAATTACTTCTTAGAATATACACATGAATCAATTATCCAACCACCACCAAGATCCAAGAATTAAACAAAAAACACACTTCTTAGGTCACAAAACCCAGACATTAAAGGATTGGAGTCCATTCATCTTTATTGTAGACCCACTTCTAGACAGACTGACTAGCGAGCTAATGGCAAATAAATGAAAAACAGAAAGAAAAAGCAGACTCTGTGTCGTTGCGGTCAAAAGGGTTGGTAAGACAGGAGACACAGACAGCAATGAGAAGTGATGCTAGGAGTCCAAATAAGAGAGGAAAAGGAAAAAAAAATTCTTTTAAATCCATACAAAGCCAGATGCGGAGGACTCTGTGGCCACTGAACAGTAGGGGCAAACAAGGTTACTTATTTCATTCACCTCTGATATTCCTAAGACAAATTTATCTTGGAAAATTCATTTTCTAAAATGTAATAAAAAAGTTTAGATCATAAGAGGCTTACATTCCATTATCTGACAATTTCAAAATGGTGAACATGCCAATTGAACACGGTTTCCCTCCTGCTACATAAATTGGTAAGGTACAGGGGCGCCTGGGTGGCTCAGTTGGTTAAGCGACTGCCTTCGGCTCAGGTCATGATCCTGGAGTCCCGGGATCAAGTCCCGCATCGGGCTCCCTGCTCAGCGGGGAGTCTGCTTCTCCCTCTGACCCTCCCCCTGCTCGTGCTCTCTCTATCTCATTCTCTCTCTCAAATAAATAAATAATCTTAAAAAAAAAAAAAAATTGGTAAGGTACATTTTCTTTCGTGCAAAGTCCATGGATCCTAGAAAGAGGCTCTGCCTGAAAGACATTTCTACGAAGACAGCAATGATCCATAGCGGCATTATACAGTACAGTAGTCACTAGACTCACGTGGCCATCGAGAGCCTGCGATATGGTTAATGCCACTGAGAAGCTTCATCTTTCATTTCATTTAATCTGAACTAACTTAAATTTAAATAGCCACATATGGCTAGTGACGACCATATGGGACTGCACAGCTAGAATCCTTCATAAAAATGGTCCACAATCTGCTGGAAAAAAAAAAAAATCTGTTTTATAATTCCAAAAGTTACATAGGAACATATTTATAAAAATTTGTTAAATTTCTTATGTACAAGAGATTTGTCAGGTTAAGCCATTGCTAACTTAGTTAAAAAGAGCAATAACAACATGCGGACTGAATCCATGTTCACAGAAATAACTTCCAGGTCACTGCGTCTTCTTAAAAAGCTTACCTCACCTTATTCTACAATACCACAGTGGAGCATACATAGGCCCCACTTGTAGAAACTCCAATTTGCATGAAATAATTGGTTTCGCTTCTAGACCATAAATCGGCTGATTTATAAATTCATTTAACAATTACACTAAGCTCCAATCTTGTGTGTATGCTTACCTTTAGGAAAACCACAGTAAACAAAGTGGATTAAATTCCTGCTCTAAAGGAGTTTATAGTTAGATAAAAGTAATCTGATTGAAGGAATTTCTAGAAAGAAAATTCAGAAGGTGATAAGGATAACTGGACAAAGGTTAATTTAGGATGGGGTGCTTAGAAAGGCCTCTCTAAGGAAATGCCAAAAATTCAGGGCCAAAAGATAAGGCAGAGCTGGCCAAGTGAACAGTGTTCCAGGCAAGGAGATCAGCGAAAGTGCCAAGGCCCTGAAGCAAGAAAGAGTTTGGCTTATTAAAAGCAGCCAATGAAGCGTCGGCACAGAGAGCAGGGGAAAGGGTTCAAGATGAGATTGGAAGTTGAGAAATCAACCATCTACTTTTCCTTTACTTGAGCAACACGTCTGGCTTCCGACAGCATAATACCCACTTACCAAAGAAAGGGTCCTGGCCTAGCTGCTTTCGGAGGCTTTCTACCACAGGGTGCCCAAAGGTGATGTTGGGAACAAAATGCCTATAAGACAAACAAAATCTTACCTGAAAATGTTTTCAATTCAGTTTCTGTATTTTTCTCAAATGTATTCTCATGGGGGTAAAGGGGATCCTCTGTGATTGCAGTATTTTTCAATGCAATATTTAACATCAACAGTATTAACAATACCAAAACATCTTGGTAATTTCAGTTTTACAAAGCAGGATTTCCTTGATATTTCAACAAATCATAACAACGTCACAAGACTTAACTCTATAATTCATCATCCAACAGGTAAAAATGGAAAGAAGACACAATCAAAACCCAAGTTATGACTTGCCCAAGTCACACACTAGTTAGGAAGTTCTGGACTCCGACACGGGTCTCAAGCCCTCACCTGTCAGAGGCGGCCTGTGGCTACTACTAAACCACCTCGATCACAGGGCACTAAATGACAATTTATTTAACATTTCTTAAAGATTATCAATAAAGAAGCTTGATGTGTATATTAATAACCACCATTTCCAGAGGGCTTACAACATGCCAGGTGTTGTACCTTCTTTCATTTCATCTTCACAACAGCCTTATGAGGGAGATGCTGTTCCATCCCCTAGCTGAAGAGCACAGGATACAGAACTTCCTGAAGTCACCCACTTCATAATCTGTGGAGGCAGGATGCAAATGAGGTCTTCCTGACATCCGACCCAAAGTACTGCACACCATAACGTACTCCAGGTAGTCCTTCTATTGCTAGCTCACTTCAATATGGAACAAAACCCCTCTATACAAGGACCAGCCTGGGTTTTACACAGAAATATGGGAGTTCCTGCTTACCCAGAAAAGTTTACCATCTCATTGGCAAGAGACGGCTACGGCAAGAGACAGAATCCATGACCTACTGGTACAGCTGCTGGTGAGAGCCAACTCCCTCTCCCTCCACATCCAGGTGGCCCGTGTGACTCGTTCTCACCAAAGACTGTGCATTTAAGTGATGGGTGTCACTGCAGAACCCAGGAGGTTAAGAAGTGTTCCTCTTTTGCTCTCACTTTACTTTCCTATCAGTAGAGAAACCCTTAAGGAATGACAGTCACAGGATGGAAGCAAACGATGTCCCTGAATTTCTTCACGGAAGGACATTCACACTCAACTGTGACATGACCAAGAACTACACTTCATAATATTAATCCACTGAACTCTGGGCTTTATTGGTTAAAAGTAGTAGGTATTACCCTATGTGAGGATCGCAAGAAAAGCTAAACAATAACAAGTGGGCAACCTGAGGTAAGTAATATGGCACATTAAAAGAGGAGAAGATCACAAGATTTACAGAACAAATAGAATTTGTAAAGATGGGAAAAGAAATGAAGCAAAGGCAGAAATAGGCACGTTACATTCAAAGAAGGGGAGAGGTGGTGGTGTTCAGCTTGGCGAGCGTGAAAAGAACAGGAGGTGGACTGCGTCACATTAAGGGTATCGAAAGCCAGGCTCAGTGGCTGGACTCCATCCTGTGGTAAATGTGAAGTGAGGTTTTAAAGCCAGAAGCAGCTGGCTCAGTCCGTAGAGCATGTGACTCTCGCCCTTCTCAGAGCTGGGAGTTCGAGCCTCACAGTGTGTGTAGGGATTACTTAAAAAAAAAAAAAAAAAAAAAAGTATTAAAGCAAGAAGCAAATAAAAAATAAAGTGCAAATAATAAAACAGGAAGATGGACTGGGCAGTACATTGGAAGAAAGGAAGTAGGTGTTGGCAAATGGCAGGGAACTGTAAGAATGGAAATGAGGACCGATACACGCGACAGGATTGTTAACTGATTAGATTTGCAGAGCTGAAAAGAGAATAAACCATGATTAAGATCTTAAGCTTAGAGGACAGAATGAGTGCTAATAAAAAATTAAAACTTACATGGGCCAGCCACCATTCTAAACACGTTCCATAAGTTAACTCATTAATACCTCACAACTCTCTGGGGTAGGTACTCCTATCACCTGTATTTTAGAGCCGAGGAAAAGAGGCTCAAGGTCACACAGCCAGTAAGTGCTGGAAGCAGGCATTAAACACAGGCCATCTGGCTCCAAAGTCCAGGCTCTTAACTAATATGCTCACCTGCCCATCTATGATAACAACAAAAAAAGAGAGTTCAGGGGAGGAGGAGGAGAGGTCAGGATTCAGGGCAACTCTGAGAAGGACCGGCTAAGGTGAATGGACGGGTGTGGACACTTGCACTTGCAAACACTGTGGTCCTTGGAGGTTGGGTTTCCAGTATTTAGAAAAGCATTCTACCGTTTACCTCAGAGCAGTGACTGCCTGCGCTACGGATAAGATGCTTATTGTGTTTACTCAGAACTTGGCGGTGAGGATCGGAGAAGCAGACAGTGAGGTTTACTGGATACTATACAACTCTGGAATGAAAGGTTTGGATTTTGCTCATTGTTCTTGTAACCTGCTGCATGGCCTTGGGAGGACTTTTGTTGCCTCAACCTTAGGTTGCCTTTATAATGAAAAGAGACTGTGTCTATTTTCACATCCATCTAAACACACACATCTTGAGAAAATAGGAGAAAAAAAATATATACCTTTACCTTATTGGGAAACAAGAATACAGTATCACTTAAAACTACTCATCCCCAAATTGTAGGACTAAATGCACTGATGATCACTGCAATGCACTGGGTTCACCACAGCCGCTGGAAGAATATAAATCTACCGACGCCCTCAGAAGAAACCAAAGGTTTATGGTTAAGCCGGAACAAAAAAAGGCAACAAAGCCAAGCATGAAGTCAAGGGGTTCTAAATTTGCCTGATAAGAGTAACCTTGGGAGCACTTGTCACAAAAGGATTTACAGGCCCTACTCCAACCCTAGGACACCAAAGAGGACCTGAGAATCTGAATTCTTGACAGATGCCCTGGGAGTTCTTACCAGACCAGCTTGGAAAATACCAAATTATTTCACTCTAATGAAGAGAAATCTCATCAAGGAAGTCTGTTTCATCACTATATTATTCTTTTTTTTCCCCCTTAAAGGTACTTTCTGAAGTCTGCAAAAAAGAAAACACAATAAAAAAGTATCTTTTTTCCCCCAGAGACTTCCTGAGATTAAGCTGTAATTGTTTCCAACACAGGTATACAATTATTTTCTCTCTCATCATGTATCATCATCAACCCTAAATTTTGTTTACAGTTGTCATACAATCGATTTCAGACAGATAAAACCTTTACCAGATCTCCCAACAAGGCTAAGATGGTAAGATGATGATTAAGGTTGATCGAAAACGTAGCAAGACTGTAACCAGAAAACATTTCCCGAGAATCAAGCAACACAATTTCATATGCCTACAGGGGCTGGCAGAAAACATGGAGGAGCAGAACAGGGCAGATGGGGACAGGAGACAAATGAAGAACATCCATTAGCCTAGCTAATGGAGGTTGTGGACCCAGTACAGGCAAATCTTTGGATGTTTGTCAAAGGTCAGCAATCTAGTACTAATGTGACATCTCCCCAGTTTTAAATCCCGGTAACCAATTTAGAAACTGCTTATTTCCTCTCTTCCTACACTTAGGACCAACACACTTCTGGTCCCTGTCATGACAGATGTATATGTTTTCCAATTTTCTAGAGAACTCACTTGTTCTTTTTTTCAAGTATCCAACCATACTAGTGCATGGCCCTCCCCCCGCCCCCAAAATAATCCCAAAACTCGTTCCTGACTTTCAAGATAAAGACATTCAGTTTTAATCAGGAGAGAAACTGGGGGCTTCAGGGAGAAAGGGGAAACAACAGGTGCACCCAAATTGTAATACTGGGGGTTTTTTTTAAAGGGACCAGGAAACAGAAAAGCACGAAGGCAGTACCTGGAGGGAAGGTTAAGTCGTGGTTGGCCACCTTGGAAAAGGGGGTCCAGGCCCCCACTTGCATACACCTGGCCCAGGAAACAAGGCAGCTCAGCCAGCTTTGCCTTTTCTGGCGGGACATCAGGAAGAGGTTGGACCTCCCTGAACTAGTTTCCTCCTTTGCAAAAGGGGAATAAAAAACACCTCTTAGCTCAAAAAGTTGTGAAGGTTAAATGGGAAAGGTTTAAAATGGTGTTTGGAGAATTTAATTTTGTCAAACCAAGAGGTTACTTGGCAAAGGGGGAAAGGAGTCAATAAAAAACAAATACTTTTATCTTAATAAGCTCCGGGTCTGCCATAGGGCTGGGAGGGGACAAAAGTGATTCATTAGAGATCTCTCTATTATGACAGATCCAATCATTCATTCAGCCAATTATAACTAAGCCTGTCACAGTGCTTTACCTGAGGAGGACTGAGGTGAGCCAGAGACCCTGCTTTCAGGGAGTTTACACCATAGGAGAGACATGAAATAACAAAAATAAGTGTATAGTTACTCTTCAAGGAAAAAGAATGTGTTAATCATTCTCTGTAAGCCCCGGTCCCACAGGAGACATTAGTTTCTGAGACAACACAGCTGTTGCCTGCTTCTCATCCTTGCTCCTCCATTTCCTAACTAGGAGACCTCAGACAGGTGACTTAACCTCTCTATGTCCAATTCCCCACTGTCAAATGCTGGTGCCAATAACAGCCTCATAAGGTTGTGTGAATTAAACCACAAAGAGCATCAGAACAGAACTAGTTAAGTGTTCAAAAGTATTAGCTATTACTGTTATCATTAATATTCCTGACCTGTGAACAGAAACAATTTTTTTTCCATTCAGTTACTCAAAGAGGGTACAAGACTTATTTAAAAAACCAAACGGCTTTCCCTGTTAAAAAAGACTACATACATATACATGTAGCCTGCTCTATCCTGAGGTAGGTGTCTCAGACAAAAAATTTGTGTCCCAGACATGAAAATGTAGCCATCTCTGAAGTATACACTCCATTCAGCTACGTGTGAAAGTTCAGAACTTTCCAGAAAAGCAGAATTATGTATATGATAGCACAATAAAAATCAGGTTTTTGTGAGAGATAATATTTACTAATCTTACACACTTAGCCTAGAATTCTTAGTATTCTAAGGTCAAGATTTTGCCATCATCAGTTGGGATACTGATAACGGAATGAGACGCAAAAGGAAAACAACAGATTTAATCAGAGAGAACAAACGAAGACAAAACTCTTGTAACAGGAGTGACATAAAAAAAGGAAGTAACTGACCATCTTTTGTAAATAACACAATTTGCAAATTTGCATGAAGTCACACAGGAATTTTACCTATTTGAAATATATTTTATTTTTCTACCCCAACCCAAAGTAATGGCTGTTATTACTTTAAGGCCAGTTATCAGCAGGGCTCAAAAAACTACTTGGCCAATCCAAGAAAATACAACTTGCAACTCTGTCACAGTGTTGTGTAATCCTGAGAGTCCTACTGTTTTCTCTAGGTTCGTTTCCACATTTTATAGCCAACTTCAAAAAACTAGCATCATCCTGGTTCTGAACAATATTGATTATGTGCTGTAACTACAGTGCTTAAAAATTACTTACAAAAAAACTGACCTCCCTGAAGAGCAGGGTGCCTGAAGAGAAAATAAACAGGAAAATCAAAATTCGAACAATGATACAACAACTAACAGTTACAGAGAATTTACTGTAGGTCAGGCACTGTATACTTATCGTGTTAGCTCCTTTCGTGTTAGCTCCTTTCATCTTCCAAAGTTGCCTAAGCGGTAGGTTCTATTATTACTCCCATTTTTCACATAATGAAACTGAAGCTCAATGAGGTTAAGTAGCTTGTCCCGGGTGACCCATCAAATGGCAGAACTCGGGCAATCTCACTACAGGTGCCAAGCTCTTCATCGTTATAGAAACCTTTCTCCCCAGCTTTGCCACTAACTAGCTATATGAGCTTGGGCAAGTCATACCTATCCCCTTGGGCCTCAGTTTCTCTTAACTGAAAATGAGAGACGTATCCTTAGAGGTTTACGATTGCGACCGGGTCCCAGGTGCTAGGAGACCACACGTTACGTGGGGGGAGGGGAGGTGGAGGTTTGGGACGCAGTCGCAGCCCAGCATTCGGCCTCGGGTTCGCTCCAGGAAGGGCCTTCATTCAGGACCCTCACCCCAGTCCCTTTTTCAGTACCGCGTTTAGAGTGAGGCGCTCTGCCGTACAGGGACGCCGTGCACCCAATAGGCACTCAATAAAGGTGCGCCGAGCCCGCCCCGCGCGGCAACCCTGACCCGAGCCCCGAGGAGTTACCCGTCCATTACATCCAGGTGCAAATAATCGGCCCCAGAGTCCAGCATCCGGAGGCACTCAGCCCCTAAACTGGCCAAATCGCTGTTAAGGATGGACGGGCCAATCTTGCAGCCAGACGCCATGGTGCTGGTTCCCAAGAGCAAGTTACCCACGAGTCCCCCGGTAAGACGAAAGTGTCGCCCCGATTGGCCGCGCAGTTTTAGCCCCTTCCCGGTAGAGTCTTCCGGACTCTACCGGAAGCAGCTGCCCGGGGGGAGGAAGTTCCGCCTCCCCGGGGGCGGGCTGTCTGCCCAGGGGCTTTGGGGCGGGGCCTCGCCTGCAGGCCCATTCTTCTTTCCCTTGACCTTCCTTCTGGAAATGAGCCTTTTAGGTTTCTCAGTCTTAGCAGGATTCGAGGAGTTTTTTAATTTTTTGCTTTACATCCCCTGCAGTTCCCTTTCCTCAGCTCTTGTCCTCACTCCACTTTTTGCTTCCCAATTGTTTGCATCTGTGCTGCTTTCCTCTCCTCTTGGGCTCTTGTGCTTGCCTTTAAAAAACAAAACGAAGGGGCGCCTGGGTGGCTCAGTAGGTTAAGCGTCTGCCTTCTGCCGAGGGCATGATCCCAGGATCAAGCCCCGAGTTGGGCTCCCTGCTCAGTGAGGAGTTGGCTTCTCCCTCTGCACCACCCCCACCCCGCCCCACGGGTTGTGCTCTCTGGCTCACTCTCTCTAATAAATAAAATCCTTTCTTCTCATCTCTGTCTCCTTGAACTCCTCTGAAGAGGTGAAGGAGTCAGATTTAGGGCAGAGTCCTCTCTCTTCCAGATACGAACTGGGTAACGTGGCAGTCACTTCCCCCTGCCTCCTAATTCTCATCTCTAAGGATCTTCCCAGTCTTTAGGATTGTTGTAAGGATTAGATAAGTGAATCCAGGTAAGGAAACCAGCACATGATATCTGGTGCTCAGTACAGAATGTGGTGGTTATTATTATTACTATTCTCCTTCTGGGCTTCCGGCCCTCATCCTTACCTTCTGTTTTTCCCTCTCAGTAATGTTCGGTGACAAGTTGTAATACATTTATTTACTATTCAGACAGTCTGAAAGAGGGTAAGAGTGTTCCTCTGCTAAATGTGCCTAGGGTCATTGAGTCAGGACCAGATGAAATAAAATCACGTGAGGGAAAAAAAAAAAAGGATTTAGCAAGCGCATAGCTTAGATGGTAGGGAATGGACACTTTGTACTCTACACCAAAGACAACTGGTGCTAACTTGGACTGCATCGTGGTTCCAGCCACATTCAGAGGGCAACCAGCTCCTTCACATTCCTCCTGGGAAATCTACCAGTTATTCCAGTGGGTCACAATCCAGGCAGAGAAATCAAGCTGGGTTACCCAGTTTCCCAAGTTGCCCACTCTGCTTTATTTTGAAGGATATTGGTGGAAAGCTTGAGTAAAATGGTGCTCAGCTGGAGCTGGAGGGAAGAATTGGAGGTGTCTAACTGAAGGGTGACCGCAAGCCAGACTGTGGGAGTTGAGAAAAGACCTCAAGGCACACGCCAGGGATGCAAAATGAACATTTTTCTGAATGAGTTAACGTATTCCCTATGTCCGGAAATGAGAAATGAAATTTAATCAGGCATCTTAAATATTTTTAGCTTTATTTTATTATATGTGCATATTCAAACACAGAGGTCTTAATATCTTTCATAAATATCTTTCATAAACATTTCAGTATTTATTCATATGCATTTTTTTCCATGCTCTTTGGTCATTCATAACAGACTTCAAAGTCATCTGAGGGAAGTTGGCTGTGTAATCAATCTTTTGTTTTTACCTATAAAATGGCTAATAAAGGATTTTCATCCTGCAGTCACAGTGACTATTGAAAAATATTATGGAGGTACATTGATCTGTAATGCTAAATGATCCTGAAATAATATAAGTAAATTTGTCTTAAGCTTTTCCAAATACATTCTGCCCTTGTTTTTATTGTCCTGAGTGTCAAACCAAACTTTGTTTCTGAAATGCCGCAGTTGAGACCCACTAAAGTAAATGAGGAAGTGGGACTTTCTACTCACTGCCAAGACAAGGCCATGGAATTGGGAGGGTGAGGTCATAGGGCAACAGCATAACTTGGTGTGATAGCAGCAAATTCCAGAGACTTCATAAAGTATCCTGTATAACTTGAGGAAGGGTATTTAGTTTGCATTTTGGACTGTAATTCCATTTCTCACCCTTTTTTCCTTGTTGGTCCCTATAAACACCCTAGTCTCATCATAGATGGTCTTAGAGCTAGATAGCAGAGTGAAGAATGTTCTTCATTGACTAAAAGGACAGATACTAAAGAAGGGAGGAAGGGCGCCTGGGTGGCTCAGTCAGTTAAGCACCTGCCTTCGGCTCAGATCATGATCCCAGGGCCCTGGGATCAAGTCCCATGTCTGGCTCCCTGCTCTGCAGGGAGTCGGCTTCTCCCTCTGCCTCTCCCCCGACTCGTTCTCTCAATCTTTCTCTCTCAAATAAAGAAGGGGGGAGATGTCACCCTGCCTACCGTGCTCTTGCAGGCTTGAAAGAGAAAACAGTTATTCCCAGCCTGTGCAACAGGCCCTAACCAGACACCCAAACACCACACATATATATATATATTTTTTTTCCTTCACCATTGTCATGCCCAGTTATGCCTTTTGATACTGTGGTTCTCAGTGACTTGTCCTGATGCACTCATTAACTCAGTTTCCTTTTCGGAAAAATCAAATAACTTATCTAATAGAATTATAAAACCAGCAAATACTGAAAAATGAAAGTAAAATATTTTGCTATAGAAAATGCCATATCCGGGATTTGAACTGCTTTAATTGAATCCAAGTGGTCTAAATCTACACCCACTATAACGGATGATACATGTGTATTCTGAGGTCTCTCAAAAGATAATTTCAGAAGAAGCAACCTCTTGGTTGAGTCCAATTTTTTATACATGGGAAGTAGGTGCCTGTTTTGATTTTCCTTTAAACAAGATAAATATCATTAAGCATCATAGCTTAAGAAATAATCTAGTATGACTAATCTGTATTTATCATATATAATAATTTTTAGTCATATACTCAATAATATTTTGATTACAAAAACTGTTAATTATCCTGAACTTTTTCTGATCTTCCCCAACTGTTTTTTTTAAAATAATTATTCTTTCAAACTCCAGGTAACAGTACTCCTGAGAATACATCTTGAGACAATCTTATGCACATACATATAAATACTTTATCAATTACACATAAACATTCAACACATTACATTCAACACATTTAAGGGCACCTTAAATGCAACAGATGCACACATCTGCAAAACCTCAGTAGTCCTGGTATGAAAACATTCCCACTCTGTAAGGCCCTGTTTCTCAGAGTGGAGGCTTTTTTGCAAGGTACAACGATACTTAGCTTATTAAAAAAGTTTCTAACAGACTTCCATAACACTAGAGTGAAGGAGTCAGGCTGAAAGACGGACATGCCAGGATCATCCTGTTCAAAACAGCCCAAGACTTTTTAAGTACATATAAAGGTATTTAGAATCCTCAGATACGCAACAATCTTCTTTGACCCCTTTACTTTTTAAACATTGGATACAATTATACGTGGAGAATTTGGATCAAGAATCAAAAAACTGGACCAAAGTGCACACATATATAGAGACTCATATAGCCCAGACACCTGGAATTACCAAACATAAGGCCTCTAACACTAATTGAGCAGCATAATTTTTAACAGGCAAAATACATCAGCTTAGAAAGAATCATCAAACCACTTTATATGTGTATTTCTACACTTGAGAATTAATTCAACATTAAGTAAATGTTCTGAAAATTTTGTAAAACATTGAAAGAGGCCATATACCCCCTCTATTTTCTCAAGTTTTAGATTTGAAATTTTTCATTTTGTCCATTATCTTTAACTCGCAGATGTCTTTAATTCTCTTAGTAAATGGGACCCAAACCCCAAATTCTATTTGAAAGTATAAATCACAACCTAAGCAATGCCTACTTAATAAGCAAATCTAACAGAAAAAAATAATTTCCCTTTGTGATTTGGGTGACTTTAGCAGGTCTCCTCTCTCTATTAACATACTTTTCATAGCCAATGTAGTTGAAGTTAAAGCATACAGAATGTTTTTTCAATTCATTGCAGTGTAATCAAAATCTGTAACTTCAACTGGAGGACTAGAAAAATGCACACACACGCACACACACACGTGCACACACACACCCCACACCAATTTAGGTACATATATGAGTTTTTATATGTTTAGTAGTTATGTAACAGTTTTCTAATGTAAACTGTTAAAATTTTGAAATTCAGTTTTGAACTATATGATGCCAAGCCCTGTTACAGGATCAGTAACACACTAGATATGGCCTCATGAGCCTTCTAAGTTTTATGCTTTTCTTGAAGTAAGTGAACTTCAAGTTAAAGTAAAATACACAAGCTCACTGTGTCTATGAAGAGATTGCTCACTTTATAATTTTTCCTCATAAACGTAGATGTCTAAAGGATCATAGGAAAATTGTTAATGTTGAGAAAAAGTTATTTTATTGAACCAATTCTAACAATAACCTTAATATCTGAAAATATGCCCTCAAGGGCAGGCACAGGATACTGTAATCACATCTTCCAATATCTCTTAATCTTGGCATTGATGTGGTCATGGCTAGAGTAGGAATACGATCTCTTTCTAGCTATTATATTTACATTTAGTTTATATCATAGTATAGGCTGTTTAGGTTCTTAATTCAAAATTATGTCTGATAATTTTTTGAATATTTTCCCTCTAATGTGGTTGTGAAATGGAATGATCTTAGGGCTTTAGCATTTTGATTTACAACATGCAAGGTAAATGACGGTTGAAAAATAAATATTGAAAAATCCAGAGCTTTAAAAATAGTACTTTTTTCTTCTTCTTGTAAATGGCTGTATTGTTGATCAAAGCAAAAATGGCTGCAGCCTTATTTATTAGTCTTCTCAAACTAATATTTTCCTTATTGATTATTTTTATGTAAATTGCTACTCATACAGCCACCTGATTTAATATTTTTGAAACTATAAAAATAAACATTTGCATGAGATGTATAATGTGAGTAATCTCAAAAATTGCATTCTCTTTTTAGAACATATTATTTGTTAATATTCCTAGGTAAGCAGCTCCATAGTAGTATATATTTTTAACTGCTCGAGGCTTCTTGAATCATAAATAATGTGCAGTGAAATGGCTCTTTCCTCTTATTCTTCCCTGGTTTTTATGGTCTTCACACAACCAAATTATCTTAGCCATTGATTTTTTTTAAAGATGTTTATGAAACAACGTGCGCATTAGCAGCAAAATCTACTGAGATTTGTGTCACCCGTTGGATGTAAAGTGCTGTGTTTTCATCTTTTCCAAGCAAAAGTATTCACCTTTTAGGAAAGCGATCCCTCCCACATCTTGTCTACACCTGCCACTTTTAACAAGATACGGAATTAAACATGAGACTCGTCTAGGTCTCCGTCAGTCTCCCCCAGCTCAGTGGGCATCAGAGTGAACTGGCTGGACAGCAGGGGGTTCTCCATGCCGTGTTCCTCACTGATGTGAAGGATAGTGTCTCCGTGCTGTAGGAGGATGGATGTCTCAAGGCCTGTGAATTCATCAGGGTCTGAGAGCTGCGTAGAGAGGGGGCCGTGTGCTGGAGCACCTTGCACTTCTGCATCCTCTCTCTTTTCTCCTTCTTCAGCGGGGAGAGGCTCACTCTGTCATCAAAAGGATCAGAACATCATGGAAATCAGGAGAGGTGTGAGGAAAGAGGATCAAAAATGTCACTGTCTACCTGAAGCTGGACAAGGACACTGGCCAGTCCCAGCTCTAGCTTTTGCCATATGTGAGCTCTTATATGGACCCTTTCACCCTCGCAAGCCTGTTTCCTAACCTGCAGCATGAGTGTATTTTTTTGCCCTGCTTACCCTGTAGACTGTGAGGATAACGAGATGGTGGTGTTACGAGGCTTGTTAACCATTCAACACTCTACAAACGTATGCAGTATTATTGTCCCTTAGCTTTCTCTAAATGACACTGGGAAGGACATGGGGCCTAAGGGGATTCATTTATAAAAATTCAAAGAAGAAAAAAAAAAATCAAAACCACAAGAAAAAGTCAAAACGATGAGGAAAAAGTTCAGAATATTGAGTTCCTCTCATCTCAGAGGACACAGACAGCTATTTACAGGCTTCTAGACCGGTACCTTTATTTTCCTTTCAAATTGAACTATCTTTCAACCAGGTATCGTATCATGGTTTTCAATGGTTATTTTAGTTGTGAAATATTTTCTCTTGGGTTTCTCATAACAAAGAATCCCAAGATTTCTCTTATTCCTTCTTAAATAGATGTATTACTGCCCACATACTTTATATGGATGTTCTTGTCCATGACGACAGGATTGTTGTCTGTCTGGGTAACAAAATGTTACAGACTCAGACTTCCATTATACGAAATAAATGTGCATATCCACGTTGTTCCTAGACACAAGTGTGCAGGGGGCAAGCCTCTCCTGTTTCTTTAGAGCCCTCACCTGCCTTGGAGACAGGCTGTGAAGATCAGCAACTACAATGGCAGGGGAAGATGTGAGGACTGGTTTGCCCATTCCTTCCGGCTTCTTAGATGGGGCTGGACTGCAGCCTTGTGGCTGGCCTGTGGTGGGAAGTGTTTCTGGTGGGGCAGCGGCTGGCTCCGGCTGAGCCTCGATGAAGGTCACAGAACGTTTCTGATCCGCTGTGGGTCAGAAGTACAGCAGTAAATAGGGAAAAAATATATTGTCAAGTGCTTAATAATTAGCTTTAACCAGTGTTTCCTAGCTTTTCTTTGTAAAGACACTGCTGGCTTATTAATAAATAAGAGCATATTTGACTATTATGTACATGTTTTGATTTCACCTCCTTATAAAGAGAACTTGGGTAGAAAAAATCATTTTTACATAAATGGCTTAAAACAAGATTTCCATAGAGCATTAGGTAAACTTGGTCACCGCTCATAACAGCTACCAACAAGACTTAAAAGTCCCTATCATTCATCATTTCTTTGTCTTCAGTAAGACATAACAAACTCAGTTCCTAGCTTGGGTAAAGAAAACACAACCTTCGAGAATCAAATCTCATAGCATTTGTGGTTTACCTTGGACTCTTCCATTTCCCTAGACTTATGGGGAAAGGATAGGGAAGGAAAGGTGAAAAGAAGGAAAGGCACTAAAGTGCTCTGGGAAACTTCTTCCTTTATCCTGAGCAGGAGCTCGGGGTCTGCAGACCTTCCTGACCGAGTTGCATGACATTGAGTCAACGGTATAGTCGGAAGGGACAAGGAGGCCTCACCAGATGGCTTCGTTTTAGGTTGAATACTCCTGCGAGTGGTTGACAGCCGAGCCCCGTGGCGGTTTTTGGGTTCAGTCTGCGTCTTCTGACGTGACAGTAGAGGACGTCTTAGCTAAAGAGAATAGGCAGAAGAAAGCTGGCAAGAGGGTTCTAACTGCCTGGGAGGAAACTCTGTGCTCAGAGGATTCTATGATGTATTCTTTCCTTTATGGGTTTCTGTGGATGCTTGTACTTGTAGCCGATAAACTTCTTTCTGCATACGGAACGACTGAGTATTTGAATCTGGCATCCCCTTTAACCAATTCTATCTCCCAATTATTAGTTCTTTACCTATCCCAAGGACATTAATTAATATAATTTAAAATAGTCAATGTGACAATTTCAGGATACATAACTAATAAGTATTGCTTGTTGATCAGCCTTTGCTCATCTAGAAGTTGTAGTTAAACACATGCTAATTCTCAATGGGAGGCTGGTGAAAAAATTTCAGTTGCTGAGAAAGTGTCTGGTATACAAATGCTGGGAAGCTCCAATCAAAGCGACTGTACAAAGGCTCATTTAAATTTGTATGTAGAGAGTAAAGGGACCCCACCTGAGGAAATCTGTAAAGATGGTCTTTACTTTGATTTTGGTTTTAACCTGAATCATTAATTGTGAAATGAGGAAGAAAGGACAACTGGGTCTGTGCCTCTATATAGAAACAGGCCTTACATCAACTTCATAACAAATATTCCTTGCTCAGTAAGTTTGGTTGGGAAAGAAGGTTTCTGAACAGGGGACGAAGAGAAGTATAGACCTGCTTATGAGCCTAGGAATCAGCTTTACCAATAAGAAGATTCAAAGCTAAAATAGAAGCTAAAAACTCTCTGCTTGCTTTTAAAGTTGCTCTTGGACTGCTTATTTCAGGCGGGGAGAAGGCCAAATAGGATCTCCATATACTTGGGCATTACAGATTAACTAGAGCTTCCATTTCATAGGATGACTCTCCTGCCCTTTCCAGGTCTGCTTACCTGCCTCAGGCCCCTCTTCCTCCCCAGCGGCTGCTGAATGAGGAGGTTCTGTTGGCCAGGTTCACTCTGGACACTTGGCACCCTGTCAAGCATCAACAGTGTTAGCGGACCTGGGAGAGAGTACAGATGACCATCCTCTGCTGGGTGTTAACCAAAGCCACTTCTATGAAACAGTCACTTCAAAGATACCATTATCTTTGAAGGAAGGTTGGGAAAGTATCCCTGGGATGGGAGATTTCAAGGGTTTGGGAGGGAGGACGAGGCCTCGTAGCCCCAAGCTGCCAAAATTGAGATTTTGATTTTAGTCACTGATGCCATATCTATCATTCAGCAAAATATTGGTTCGATCACACCCCTCGTTTGGAAGCCACCAAAAGCTTAAAGATGTCACATTCTAATCTCAATTTTTTTTTTTTCCAAGGGGAAGGGAAAAGGTGGTGACAAACAAACACAACAACTCTATCACATGGACGGGAACACCTTTGTTAAAATTTCAGTTTAAATGAAAATAAGATGGACAGATATCAAACACATCAGACACAGAATCCATTTGGGTGAAGGGGCACATTCAACACATGTTTGCAGCCTGAAGTCTCTGTGACTACTGAGTAAATGAATAGTCACATGGGTAGACAATTAAATGCTTTTTAAGAAAAGATTTTAGATTTAAAAGGCCGGCAAAATAATCAAGCTATCAGAAGAACTCAGAAACTTAATTGAATAGCTGCACTCAAGCATATTGTGCAATTTATAAAAACAACAACCTGCTCCCCCCAAATTTACTGTGTATGTGTGTATTTTATATGCAAAAATGACTCCTGACAGTGCTTGCTACTTCAATGTAGGGTGAGGCTGAAAATACTGTCATGGGCCCATGATCCATTTTCATTCTGCATGCATGTATAATAGGTATTTATAATGGGAATGGCGGTGAAAAAAAAAGAAATGTTTTGTGCCCCAGAGAACATTGTAATCCTGTGTATGATGCCAATGTGCTTATTTGGTTAATGGACAATTGATTTCTGCTTTGCCTTTGCAAAAGGAGAGTCATCTACAAATGGTTTTTAGAGTAAAATATTCCACAGAGGAATCCAGAGTCAGCAACTGTCCAGGAAAAAGAAAGACTATATTCATTCATTTCCATTAAAAAAAGAGAGAGAGAGCTATTTAAAATATCTAGCTGCAGTTGTAGAGAAAGAAATTGGTGGCAAGATAGACAATCAGATGTTTCCCCTGTTATGTTAACAATTGGTTAACCCTCACTTGGGTGATAGTCATGTCTGTCATTTTTTAAAAGTCTTACTCGTATTTCCACTAGAAGAAAATCAACGATTCCCAAATGGAGTTTCTCAACGTTTTTATGAAATAAGGATGTCATTTTATCATAATTATACCATTTGGGGTACACAGTACAAAATACCATAAAGAGTCCCCAAAACAGATACTTTTTAAACTTTCTTGTTCTCCTTAATGTCAAGTTCAAAAGATCAATATACATTATTTTTATACATATGTGACCTTTCTAGGAAGATGGAAAAATATTCAAAGGAACAATGCAATAAATTCTGATAAGCAATCCAGACTATGTTGCTGGCATGTTTGAAGTGACATCTCCTTATTAATTATACATTTTAACATGTGCCTTAAATTGGAAAGAATATTTGATCACCATATGCACAGAAGTAGAAACAAGTTTCTCCCAAATACCAAGCAAAGCTTTCTTTGGGATGGTTTCTTCATTGACATCTAAATGTTACCTCAGTTCCCTTGGCCGTAAAGGGAGGTTAATACTTACCACCTACCTCCCATTAAGGTCGAGAAAAGAAGTTAGTTGATGTAAAATGGTTTGGACATGAAAAGGGATGTATATAGCATGCTTCTTTGTTTTACATTTGATATTTGTAATGAGTTTATTGCTTCTAGAACACTAAAAGGAAGTGGGTTATAAAATGTTTTGAAAATAATTGGGCAGAGAAAATGAAATTGAGGCAGTCCACTTGTCTCGTTTTTATTCAATAACCGGAGATTGTGAGAAAAAAATGGTGCAAGAAAAGAAATACATGTTACTCAGGGAGTGTTAAATGTCAAAGCATAATGGTAGTTTCATGATGATTATTCCAAGAGAGGATCATAAGCACCAAAATTTTCTCTATGGATAGAGAGGCTTATATCTAAGAAATGAATCAAGTTTACAGCTTCAGTAATTAGCTGATCTATGTAAATGATACAGTATTTCATCAGTGGAATGCACATATCGAAGATGAAATTATAGAACATGTCCCTGGAAATAGTAGATCCCAGCTAAGACATTATATTCTCCCTAAAAGAGATGTACTGGGGACATCAAAGTCTGGCTTAACTGGGTGCAGCTGGGACCCATTCATCGACAGCCAGAGAAGTTAATAATGGAAGTAATTTATGCAGAACACATTACTTTCTCTCGGGTCTATATCAAATTGCATAGAAAAAGTAGTTTCAAATTCTCTCCGAGTCATGCACTATTTTAGTCACCTGTAGGATTTATGATCTGTGACCATAAGAATGTACAGTACTAAAACCAACCGGGAGAAGACCAAGGTGTTTGCCCTAAGCGCCTCTCTCAAGAAAACTGGTTTCTTGAAAATGTTAATCTTGAGAATGAGAAATGGCCGATTTTCCACGCTTTCACAAAATAATAGGTTAAAACAATAAAGATAAAAGGAAATAAAACATTCTCAATTGAAACTAAAATTATCCTTTGTATTTTGGAGTCACTGAAGAACATCACTATGGCAGACCATATAATGATCTAGATTTTAGGGAAGTACATGCACTCAGGGCCTGGCAGAATTTTGACTCAACTGTCTACGAAAAACAAAAACACCTTACTCAAAATGCAAAGAAGTAATTTATAAGCTAGCGAAGTTCAGACAATGTTAGGAGAACAATTCTGGCACAAATTACCTCTTTTCTCCTGTTTCAGCCTGAGGGCCCGGAGTGTAGTGTACAAATATGTATGCAACTCCTAAATGAAATATATACCTAACGGAACTTCTTAAAATATAGGATACGTGAATGAGGGGACATTCAGTAATGTAATAAAAACATAATACGTAAAAATGTAATAATAATTCATATTATTCATTTAAATTACCAAAAAATGTGTAGACTGAGACATAGATATATTTCATAAATAAAAAATTTAAGTGGAAGCACTAGGTAAGACTAGTGCATGGAAAATGAATTAGTATTTTCATTGCCTCTACCTGTGCTTTTAGTTTCAATTTTAGTATCGTTAGAGAAATCTAGAGGTGGAATACAAGACACAAAGCATAGCCATTGACCCTGAGTGACTGTCTTGTGATAGGAATGCATAAAGCCAGCGCCAAAGGAGCCATAAAGCATTCATAGAGAACAGGGAAATAAACAAGAGACAAAATTCTACTTTTCCCTTTCCCAATAAAAGATCATTGTTTAAAATTTACTTAGCCTCCACAATGTCAGGGAGCAACATTTCCTGTCCCTTTAGAAGTCCTTCTAGCTGGACTAAGAATCAAATTAACATGAGACAGACTAACAGGAGAAAATCAAATTTTATAGGTTTAAGTATGGAGAATCCACATAGACATGGAAATTCCAAAGACGGTCAGGCAAAATGAGGTCTCTATGTCATTCTGAACTAAGAAGAAGGGGTTTGGGGCAGGGATTTCAGAAGAAAGGAAGGCACTTTGCAGGGTGATAGGAAGAGCCGGTTTTTGGTAATTAGATGTTTGCCCTACCATACAGATGGGTCACTCAGATAAAATTGATCTCTGCTAATAACCCTTATTCTGGGAAAGACCCCCAATGTAGAGTCTGCTGTGTGGTTAAGAGAAGGACAAAAGTTTCTCTCGATGCCACAGGGTCTCAAGTGCCTTCAGCTCAAAATAATGCACATGCCAAAATGGCGCAATCTGGGGAGTCTGTCCTGACCCCCTTCAACAACATCCAGAAAATGTAAGCTAAATGCCACAGAATTTAGAGATGAGTGGCTGGAATCAGAGTAAAAAGGGAGGATAATCTGGATCTCAGATAGCCAGTAAGAACTGAGGCAGCACGGGCAAAGGTCATATCTGTGTATCACAACACACATTTTCTTAGCCGTTCACTCTCAGTTACACGAGAAAGGTTTAAATATTTTTCTAAGTACTTGGAGAGTACTTGCCAAATTTTCATACTTTGGAAGAATGGATGATCATGATATGGGCTCTGCTAAATAGGTTATATTTATTTTGTCTCACCCAGGCTACATAGTCTTGTTCAAACTTGAGCCACATTCTTTTTTTTCACTGGGATTAAAATTACCCTTCAGAATCAAATAGCATTTTAATCTCTTTTTAAAAAATTAGAATTGATTGTCAGTTCATGCCTTCCAAAGTATTCTAGCGTGTCCAAACAAAATCTGATCTTCAAGTATAAACATCCAGGCTAAGTGCTTGAAAAACTTCTGTATGTCTAACTCTTCTGGAGAAAACATGATGGACAGTGTGTGTATTTGGGGGCAGGTACAGGGAGGGAATATCTATAGTGAGTTTCTATGCCTCTAAGAGTAATATTCTCAACAGAAGGGAATGGGATACTATTTTAATGTATTAGTTTCCAAAAGAAAGAATTTTTGCTCCATAGCATAGTGCTTCTAACAGGCTGATACCTCTTATGATGAATATTTAAAAGAAACCAGATAGCACAGTTTTAAAAGAAGAATCCTGGAAGAAATTTTCAAAAGGTCTGCATAATTTTTATTGGTT
The DNA here is from genome assembly GCF_054177405.1 of Leptonychotes weddellii. Taxonomy (NCBI): domain Eukaryota; kingdom Metazoa; phylum Chordata; class Mammalia; order Carnivora; family Phocidae; genus Leptonychotes; species Leptonychotes weddellii. The sequence goes on from NC_138371.1 coordinate 24,012,133, forward strand.
TCTATCTATTCATCAGGTCACCCTAGTTATTCTGGTCTCTTCCTCATTTATCCCTCAGGCCAACTTGTCCCACTGACCTAAAATAAATGCTCTTTCAAAAGCAAATCTCCAGAAAATTTGCCAAAATGTGGGGGTTAAGGGAGAAGCAGGGTGTATTATTTTCCTTTGGGCATGCTTCCTGGTATTCTTTTTTTTTTTTTTTTTTTTTTTTTTGTACGTAGGCTCCACACCCAGCATGGAGCCCAACGCTGGGCTTGAACTCACGACCCTGAGATGAAGACCTGAGCTGAGATCAAGAGTCGGACTCTTAACCAACTGAGCCACCCAGGCACCTGCTTCCTGGTTTTCTTTAAGGTTTGGAGCCAGATTTTCCTTAGGACTACTTTGGATGTATTTTAGGTCCTGAGTGTTTGGGTGTGTGCTAAATATAATTGCCATGGTTAATCCCTACTGCTTCTTTAGGACCTGAAGAGTCTGCAACATAAAGAAGTTTCATGCCAAAAATAAGAATGACTGGAAACCAAATATAAATAAGTGCATATCCTATTTTATAAACCCACCTCTTAGTAAATATCAAAAGTTCCTCTCCTCCAAAGAGAACTTGGTGACATGATGGAGTTCAAGAAATACGGCTTGCAGGGTCTGGCAAAGGTGGAGGTGCTACTGGCTGGTGGGATTCCTCTGCATTAATAGGATTATTTAGAATCCAAGTGAACACCTCATCCTCTGTTTCTTTAATGACCACCACGGAGTGTGGGTGGCTAATACCCAGAACTAAAACATGCCAGTTATAGGAACAACAGATCAACAACAGTTGGTCTAAAACAGTATCCAAAGTCCTGACATGACTGACTAATTCAGTTGTAGATAAAAGCTACAGTTTTGGCTCTGAAACAGTCTCACATAGCAAGAACTTTGGGTTTATTCCCACTGGTGCTGGACCCAGGGCAGACTGGTTCCAATAACTCCAAGTTCAGCAATTTGAACCCTGAACCTGCCAGAGATGGCCAAATCCTTTAGAAAGTTTATAAAAATCAACTCAAATTCCTGCCTTCCCTCACCAAACCTGGACTAGTATTTACTCAACAAGAGTAGAATTTGGCCTAATTAGAAGAGCCCTGGGACAAAGTCGGCCGAATGGAAATCTGGTTTAATCCTTTCCACTCTCCAAGGGCCACTGAAGTTCTCTTCTATGCGAGGTGCACCTGTCTCCCATGTAATTTTAAGCATCAAACAAATGCATTCTTTGAAAGTAGTGGTCAAGGTGCTAGACTTGGTTCTGATCTCTTCAAACTCTGTGAACAATGAATGGAAACCATCTCATTCGACCTCGCCCCCACAGCTCTTGATAATGGACTTGAGTCTGCACTCTGCAGCACTGCACTTCCACATTTACCATCAATAAGAGACTGATCTGTCAAGGCAAGGGCTCGCAAACACAAATGAATGCCATGATTTATGGGTGTAGTAAAAAAAAAAAATGATACACCCAATGATGGACTAAATTTCCCATTTTCAATTGCTGAAGAAAATGTGAAATCTGGACAAGATGCAAAGAAAACAAAGAATATCCTATCACTGGAATGGCCTCTCAACATTTCCTCATCTTTGTGTTAAAGCAATAAACACGTTGTATTGTCCTCACTATATAACGCAAACCTGGAAGGGGATGTTTTCTCTTGAGATGGAACTAAGGCACTGCTCGAATGAACAAGAAGCATCACCCCTAATGAGGATTAGTTGAGAGGTGTGAATCAACAGCACAAGACTATTAGGAATGTTTGATGTGGTTTATCTGAGTGTTAAAGGTGCAGTCCCCCTTTCTGATGCCTTAAACCAATAGCCAAGGTATCTTATTGTCTGCATCATAAGACTTCTCTTACTTACCAAGAAATGTTTGTGTCTGACATTTCATGGCAAGTTTGGGAGTCCTCTTTGTGCTAGGACAGACGTTCTTTTTATCTGTGTTGTTTGAACAAGCTACTCTAATAGCCTGCCGCATAGCATGCATCAAAGAGAGGGAATTATAGAAATTGTATCGACATCGCTACTCTTATTATAGCAGCATTGTTTGTTTTCTTACCATCCATGCTATGAACTAAAAGACCTGTCTGGATTTAATAAGGGGCTTCTTGATGATGGGGAGTTGTATTAAAAGGCTTCTGAAAAACAATTCTTAAGGGCTATCAGTGTGGGAGGGAATGACTGGATGGGGTAAAATTAACATTTAGCATATCAAACGT
>NC_138371.1:24014475-24132759 GCF_054177405.1 Leptonychotes weddellii
CAAGAGGAGACAGAGAGACAGAGAGACAGAGGAGACAGGGAACAGCTAGTTTCCCAGCACAGACACCAATAGACAGGTAGCGTTGACACTGTACCTAGAGAGGCTGCCCTCGGCGGCCAGGACCTGGGAGTCATCGAGGACATTAGGTTCACTGCAGGAGGGGTAGGGAGATGAAGCATTTAGGGAAAGAAAATGCAAACAAATAAAAGAAAAAGAAAAAAAGGCATGCAATTTTCTGCTTCCAAGAGCCAAAAATAAATAAATTTAACAGAACAAGAAGGAGAAGGAGACAGGTAACCATTTCACCTTGTGCTGGGTTTGTCAAGACATAGGACTCGAGGCAATGGGGGAGGAGGGACTTTGGGTGGGTATGACTCTCTAAGGAGTGATCTATTTACTGGTCAAGAGTTGGGACTTAAAATGAGCTCCAAACGGACACATGAGCTCTGAAGTGCATTGCAGAATGAATCTGTAGAAGATGAGACTATCATTCCTTTGGTGACCATTTGGCTGGGTGGTTATTACTTTCATTTGTCTTAGTATGTATGTGATTCTTCATTGACCAGGAGCCTGCTTCTTTCTCATGTGTTGTGACATTATCACACAAAAAACCACTTACCATGGATTGGCACAACCAAACTCTTGGAACTGATGCCATTAAGAGAAGCAAAGAAAGAACTCAACTTTCCTTGCTAATTTTGCAATGGAAATGCAAGTCAACAACAAATGGGAGGAAGATAACCCTGGAATATTCACCTGGAACTCTCATTTACCTCCTTACTCCATCCTCTAGTGACTGAATTGTAAATGCCAAAAGAAGAAACCTGTCAGGTTGGTGAGAGAATAATTAAATAGTTTATTGATTTATTTGGATGCAGCTGATTTTGGGATTCGTGAACAGAAATTGTGTCATACTTTCTCTCTTTTTCACTACCTGGCATCGGGCTAAGCAAGCACCCATGAGGCATTCAATAAATAGTTATTAAATTGAATGGAATTAAACTATTTAAAAAGCTGGAGTGCCTGCCCCCCCCAATTGTTTACCTAATCGTACACTGTAGAAATAGCCTCTGTGTCCAGAAAGAGCTCCCTTTCCCTAATATACATAGATATTCCTACCTTCACTAGCCTTCCGAAATATGACTCAAGCCAAAAGGCTTAACTATATGATTTTTCTGGATTTCCAGTATATCCATAAAAGAACAAATTTTCTCCCTTGAAACAAGTTAACCTCTTAATGAATATGTACAAAGGGAATGGATGGTCTGGTTAGTTTAGGTAAATCACCAAAAAAGCCTCTATGTTAAATTCCTACAATTCCCTAATTTAAATAAAACTTTTACATGAATTGCTAGATGGTTTTCTCTTATCCTTGATAGAAGCTTGCATATGCTAGCAATTAAAAGTGAACTGATAGTTACCAATATTAACTGCTTGTATGACTTTGTATCTTGTTTTTTTTTTTTTTTGGACATTTTATAGTTTAGCTCTAGTTTTGTTCATGCATTTTATTTAAAAGACCTCCTTTTTAAAGGTAAGTTACCAAAAGGTAGGTAAAACAATCTCTTACAAGGATAGTAACCCTTATGTATTATTAATTTTTGTATTAACCAAATAGTACATAAAATACTGCTTTCTTTATAAGTGTGCAATTTACTTATTACTCATCTTTTATCATTTTCCCCTAGTTTTTGATATTCTCCAAAGTTAGGCTTTATTTCACAAATTTTATTTCATCTGTAAAGTTCATGAACTATTTGCTAAAGGATTTGGGCATAGGGTAATTATTTCTGCATAAAATTGATTTTATCTGAACATTAGAATGTGCTACGATTTTTATTATTTTCCACGTATGAAGTATAACCACACTAAATCTGTAGATATTAAAAATAAAGAACAAGCTAGCCAAAAACACATAAAGCCAACTCTTCGAAAGAATTCAGTTCCTGAAGTGATAATATCATTGGCTCTGAAATAGACAATGTTTTGACTCTTATATCAGATCATTTTCTATATTTGATATATGTATCTTGGAACTTTTATTTATGTTCTTATAGGGCAGAGAACACATAAAGAAAATGTCTTAAAGTGTTTAGTCATGGAATCATATAACTATAGAGAAGGTACTGTAAAGGTCACTTTAGCCAACCTCCTTTTTCACAGAGAAGAGCACTGTTGGCCCTTGTTAAATGACCTGCCCAAGGTCACACATAGTGGCGTAGGTCTTTTTCTGCCTGGTTAAGCATCACTACCTCCCACTAAATACTAATGACATACCAAAAGTCTAAACTTTACCACATATATCAAGCTAGTCCTATACACTCGCCAGGTACTCACGATTAGCTTAGTTAATGATTTATGTGAAATATGAGAATGTCATTTGACAACCAGAAAAAAGACCATGTATCTACTTCTAGAGAGTTTTTAAGTTGAAACAATGCTTGGATCAGAAATTGGGATCCCTTCTACTGGTCTGGCTTAGAAATCTCTTTGCAAACTGTTGCCTGCATGACTTTGGTTGAAAAGTCCTTTGTTGAATGGTCTACATAAAAACACAATCCTCTGCTACTCTTTTGGCCTTTTTAGAACAACAAAAGTGAATTTTCAGAATTCTACCTTTGCCCCCAAATGCAGAGTATAGGATATCCATGGCTCTTTACCTTTGGCTGGGTAACATGCCCACCTCAGTCTGAGGTGCAGACATGCTAGAGACGTGGCTGGAGAACCGCCTCCTTCCAATGGTGCTCAGGAGGTAAGCTTCTTGTTCACTTACCACACTGGGCATGCTTACAGAGTCATCTGATAGGGGACAAAAGAATGGAGCGTTATAACATGGTCACGTTGATCCGAAGACCCAAACTGAGTTTGTACTTGGGTTCCGTCCTTGGCTTGGGTTCCCATCTTAGGGTAATCTTTAAAGCTAAGTTATCATTCATCCCTTTGTACAGATTATAATGTAAGACTCCCAAAGGTCTTAGTTTTTAATCTGTACAAAGGGACAAACAATTCTTCACATCCACACATCTCCCACCCTCAAACAGCCTGCATGAAATAAATGTAAACATCTTGTCCATTTTTACAAGTAAGTTATTTGTGAAAGTCAAGAGGTATCTGATTTCAGAAAAGCTGGACGAAAAATTTTTAAACATTCTGAGAATAGTGCAAAAAGGAATATTGTTACTAAATGAGTCAAGTATACTTCTTTGACACTGAAAAACTACATTCAGTACATTTAATGATTTTTAGACTGCTGAGGGCAAGACTATTTCAGATAGCTTTAGGGTAAATATTTGAAAACCTCCAAAATTTAAAAAACAAATGCTTATTTTGACCTCAAGTTTTAAACTTGATGCATATCATCTTATTTTCTTCACAAAGCAGAAATCAATGTATTCAAATCCATGTGAAAGTTAGCTTTAACACACGTATTTGTGACAAGATGGCCTCATTTTAAGTGAGTTAATGTTGTTTGTTGCTGAACAGTAAACATATTTTTATTTATTTTTTAAAGATTTTATTTATTTATTTATTTACCAGAGAGAGAGGGAGAGAACACACACACACACAAGCTGGGGGAGGAATAGAGCAAGAAGGAGAGGGAGGGGGAAAGAATCTCAAGCAGACTCTACTGTAAGCGCGACATAAGCCTCGATCCCATGACCCTGAGATCACGACCTGAGCCAAAACCAAGTCAGACGCTTACCCAACTGAGCCACCCAGGCGCCCCTGAAGAGTAAACATATTTTGATTAATGTAGTGTGTTGAACTTATGCTACCATGTAAGGTCATCTCACATCCTTTATTTAAAATACCCCAAGTGGTCGTATTTCTAATGAAACTTCTTTCAAACCAAAAAGGTGTATATGAAGAGTGCCAGAAATTTTAATTTGTTGCATAATAACTGACTTGAAGTTGATTCATGTTACAGAATGGTATTTCTTTTTTAGGTGTGTTCACAGAGAAGGGAATAAGCAAATGTGCCTTAAAAACATGAAAAACATGGTAACATAAATAGAGCTATTTCTACAAGTCCTTTCCCACATCTCACTGATTTTTCCTCCTATTTAAATTCATATATCACTTCACAGTCTCTCAATATGTGTTTGATGATTAATTACATGCTGCCTTCCATTCACCCTTTTGTTAAATCTTCTTTATTGAAAATGTCTGTCATCTCCTCTATAGGACTAGATCTAAGATCCCAGAGAACATATTTTTTCTCATACTTTCTTATACCTCATCTTGTACCTGTTAGGTCTTAATATGGGTTTGATGATAGAATGGGAAAATAGTTTAAGTCAAAGCAGTCAACCATTTGGCTTTTATGCCCACCCCATATAAATCAGTACACACCCACATCACAACCACACATTTGTTAGCAACTCTGTTTCCACTGGGATGGTTGTGCCGTCTAAGAGCAGAGATATTAGCAAAAAATTGCATGTTCATCAGTGGGTTTAAGTGCTGGCTCCCAATCAGTGATATCTCTCTTTATGTCCTTTCTACTTTTCTTCCCTATCTCCTTCCTGTTGGCTAGGAGGTTACCTCCTAAAGATATTTAGCTCTACTAAAGATGGGTGGTATCATTTCCCATAATTAAAAAAAAAATTGCTGGGAGACATTACTTAAAGCATTAAAGAAAAATAGATACAACTAAAGTTCTGAACTATTACTAGGACTTAATGAATATAAAAACTGCTTATCCTTCTCTCATTTTGTTTTCTTTCTTGGTCAAGATTTTTCAAGATTTCCCATTATAATTTGAAGAGTATTTCTTTGCACAATGAGCAGAGTGATTTAGAAACAAATATATCTGTAGCTCAGGTGAAAGACAATATGATCATCACTTCATTATCTGATTAACCCTAAACCACATCTGGAAATGTTACTGCATTTCTTTCTTTCCCTTTCCTCCACATCCAACTCTAATAGGGAATTAAAATACTTTCATTCATCTCAGTTAATTAAAATTCCAACCTCAACTCCTATTTCTCCTAATTTAGTTTAAAATGGGACTTTTTATTGTTGTTTGATATGGAGAGGCTCTAAGTGAAGATCTAGATTTTGTCTTCTTCATTCTTTTTTTTTTTTTTAAGATTTTATTTATTTATTGGACAGAGAGAGAGAAAGAGAGCACAAGCAGGGGGAACAGCAGAGGGAGAGGGAGAAGCAAGCTCCCCACTGAGCAAGGAGCCCAATGTGGGGCTTGATCCTGGACCCTGGGATCATGACCTGAGCCAAAGGCAGATGCTTATCTGACTGAGCCACCCAGGTGCCCCTCAGAGTGTCATTAAAACACAACTAGAAAATAATCAAGGCAATAAAAAGAATTAAATGACTGTGGTATTTAATTGGACCTTTCACTTTTTACTTTTAAAACCTACTCCTATTAAGCATACATATGAAACACGTTCTTGACTGGTTTCATTTCATGACACTAAATCTTATGCACATGTGTTAGAAGCTCCTGGACCACCTCAGTCATTAGGAACACTCTTGACTCAGATTTGAGTTGTATTTCCTTTTGGGTTGTAGTCCCTCAAGAAAGCCTATTGGTTTACGTTCTAGATAGTATAGCCAACTGATCTTTTCTGAGTCCTGAGTATATGCATTGTTTAGTTTTCTTTGCTCAATGGGGAGTGCTGGAAAAGGTTGAATTTATAAGCTCAAGGTGTAGGGGTCACTAAAGATTTACTTTTGTCTGAATGCCTTCCAAATGACCAAGGCTGTTGAGGAATTTATAAAAGAGTAGACAGTAGGGAATCATGCAATCAATCACAATTCCATTTTATTTTATTATTTATTTTATAGATTTGTTTTAGAGAACGAGAGAGCATGAATGGGAAAGGCAGAGAGAGAGGGAGAGAGAATCTCCAGCAGACTCCCCACTGAGCATGGAGCCTGATGTGGGGTTCGATGCCCCGACTCTGAGATCATGACCTGAGCCGAAACCGAGTCAGACACTTCACCGACGCCACCCCCCCCAGGCGCCCCACAATTCCACTTTAAATCCTTTTTGTAAAAATGACCGGGGAATCAGTACTGAAAAAAGTCAGAGCGGCAGAAATCCTTCCCAAGCCCTCATTTGCATGGCCAAGCTGGGTCCCACATGCCACCCCCACATCTATCCCGTTCTGTGGGGTAACCTACTTTCCTCATCTTCCTCATCAGTCCTACTCAGGGTGTCCTGCGAAGCCTGCTGGGAGGGCTCACTGTCCTGCTCCCAGACAGTGCCAGTGCCCGTGTTTGAGCGGGACATGGTGGCCAGGCTCAGGCGGTAAGCGGAGGTAGAGGTGCCCACAGTGCTGATAGATGTCTTCCCTTGGTAGGCTGGGGGTTGAGAGACCAAAGGAGATGCATGGTGAGCGTCTCGAAAGAAAACAAATGCTTGCTTCAAACTCCTCCCTGTATTTTTTAGGAAAGGTCAGTTAAATAGTGTGTCTCAGATAAGTGGTCTTTAGGATAAAGTAGCAAGTGGAAGTGAGATTTAAAAAGAAACAGAAAAAGAATTGGCTATTGATTTACTCATAATTGAACAGTTCCCTCAGGGGAATATAGTATCCCTAATAATGTAAAATGCTTTGACATTGCTTTTGATTTCAAATGTGAAGGTTGGAAGAATGCAAAATAATTTTGACATGAATTGAAGCTTCCAACTTGGCAGATTTTACTGAGAAATACATCTCTCCTGACACAAGCATGTAGGAGTAATAAATACATTGTCTGATAGGAACTTCTCAATCAAAATCAGAATACGTAATCAAAACTGTGTTCGCATTCTCCTTTTCTGGAAATGAGAACTTATAAAATATCCCCTTTCATGCGTCAGGTTATTTTATTATAAAGCAGAATATTTGAATGGCACTCTGCAGATTTCACTAAGATTGTACTTGTCAAAATCTTTGTCTTTAATACATCGCAAGCAATAATACATTTTAGAAAGAAAAAAAGCCACACATATGAGAGTCTACTTATGGGTAATGACTGCCCTCTAATGGCAGATTATGATTTGTTTTCCCTCCTAGTAATTTCCTGTTAATAACTGTAAAAAGTAAACAATGCACCCCCAAAAGAAAATCTTTTAAATAATGTAAAGAAAGGACCTCCTAGCCTGCCAACTCTAACTCAGCCCTACCTCCCCCAATCTGTAAAAGTTCAAGGCTTTGTAAGCAATCATTCTAGTTCGGTGTGTAGATTCTTTATTCTCTACAGAGTCTCGGTTTCCTCATTCCTTAAGTGGACTCTCCCTTATCGACCTTAAGGGCATTTGCGTGGATTAAGTGAAATAACATCTATGAAACCATCTACCATATAACAGGTGTTCAAAGAATGTGAATCCCCCTTCTCCTTTCCAAAAAGGAGGTGAAGGCAAGCATTTCAATACTTGCCCCCCTTGTTAAATAGTCAAGAAAGAGTTTCACTACTGAAATGAAGATTGAAAAAAAAGTTTAGAAAAGAGCAAAATTAAAATCCCATGATACCCCTTGCTTTGCTGCTGGCATTGATCACATGGTCCAATCTACCAGGGAACTGACATGACTACCTCATACATGGTTCCAAAAAGAGTGGTGACCTGGACAGAGGCATTCCTTGTAGGGTGTGAGTTCCATGAGGCAAGCAAATGCAAAATACCCGACGGTTACTCACCTGAGCCACTATGAACTGCCTCTTTTAGAATTTTTAGTTCACTGTTGAACTCGGCCATGAGGGAACTCTTGCACAGAGGGCGTGGGATAAAGCGCCGCTCCAGCTGGTCGGCGATGTGTTGCCGGGCAGAGAGCTCTTCATGATTTTCTGCTGGCTGGGCCAGAAGCTGAAAGGAAGGTATGGATTCTCAGGTCCTCAATTTTCCCATCTGTAAAATGGGCTAATTATTGTACCTATTTCATAGTTGGTTGTGAGGCTGAAATAAGGTAATGCAAATGAAGTTTTTAGGACAGTGCTTTATACAGGAAGCTCTTAATCAATACATTATTTTGAATCACTGCCCCAGGAAATTCGGGCATGAGAAGATTAACACAGTAGATGAATACTGAGGGAGGATTTCGGGGCGGCGGGGGGACATGCTTTAACTGTTCCATCTTTTCCATGTTTATTTAAAATCAGATCTCTGTCACGTCACGGAAGAAAGGAGAACCTTCCCCAGATCCTACCCTTGGGCCGATCTTTTTTTTTTTCTTTTTCCCTAGGGGGCAGTGGTGAGTCAAGAGAGGGCAGAGTTTTACAGAGTTTAATGACGCTCTCACTGCGAAGGTACTCCTAACATGACATTTGATCCTCTGGGATCCACTTCTGAGCTGTTGTCTTACAAACACGGTATTAAAAGGTCCTCCTAACTAGCTCTCCTGAGTCGCACGAACACCGCTGCGACAATCCCGCCTTAACCTGGAGAGAACACATCCCTGGGGCTCGGCACTTCTGGGAGAAGCACACACCACACCTTGCACTGGATGAACGGGCGCAAGAGCACGAAGATGGGGATTCGGGTCCGCACGATGAAGTCGAGGAAGTCCCACAGGGCCAGGCCTCCCACCTTGCGCAGAGCCATCTCCTTCACCTGGAGGCTCAGCCAGTACCACTGGCTTCCCAGCTGCCTCTCAAAGCAGACGAGAATCACCTTCAGCGCTTCACACCGGGAAAAGAGAAAAGTAAGCCTGTGTGCGTACTTGGGCCTCGGAGGAACCCTGCGCGCATCCACAGCCTTTATGCGTCAGAATATTGTCTGAATTTCCAAAGTGTCTCCATGTTCCCAAGAACCTGCATGCTCTCCTGAGCGAGTGTTCTGACATCGAGACAAAAATCTGGATGTTCTGATCTGTTTGGATCCTGATTAGAACACAGCTACCTTTCTTAAGTACATTTAACTACGATTTGGAAAACAGAGCCAAGTGGTTCATAGAACGGAGAGGGAAATGTGTCCTAAACATAATGTGGGGCTAATATTTTGCTTTCTGAAAGTGCCGTCTTAGTGGCTTTATGGTAATACCAGCATACTACTCATATCCTAAACTAAAACATGGGTGTTTTAAAAGATTTTTTTTTCTTTTAAGCATAGAAAGAATATATTCTTGCTGTTTAAAGTAAAATCAAGCCATGCAGACATGCACAAAATTAAAAAAAGAAAAGTCCTTCCCCTTGCCAGCTCCCTTCCTGACCCCACCACTCCCCAGAGGTAACCAGGAAATGTGTTTGAGTAGATCCTTCCAGATGAAAAAAACTCCGTCCTCCTCCCTCCTTCCTTCTTCTCCCCGCCACCTCCCCCCCCCGCAACATTGCACATCTTGTTGATTACTAAACCCTGTTGGATTTCTTTTGCAAGATCTCTTGCTTCCTAGATTCTGGCAGCCCTGTCACAATCTACATTTATTTATTTATTTTTGGGGGGGGGAGGGGAAGAAGATTTCCCAAACAGTGTGTCAGGACAAACCAGAATACTGTAAGGATGTCAAACATTCTGGCAGGAGCGTCCTCTGACCCCCTCAGCTCTCGGCCCCGTGTCTGCTACCGGGCAGTCAAGGGGAAACTGGGCCTTCTTGATCGTGTCTTAAGGCCCATCTCAGCAACTAAAAGACACACAGAAACCCAACTCCATGCAGCCCTCAAAGTCACACACACCTTTATCGCCTATTTAGGACATTTCCAGGGGACAACCATGCCATATAACATGGAGAGAGATGCGGTAAGAGTCTTCTTTACCCCTCCTCCTCCTCAAAATCCCACTTTTCACAGCCATCATTCATCCGAATTCCTTTCCCTCGACTAAACAAACAAACGAAGGGACAAAACACAACACTCCTCTTTCCCTACCCTGAGCTTGGTGACATTTCTACTGCTAGGTGCCTGTTAGCCTTTTGTGGGTCTCTGCCATTCTGCTTTCACCTTCACCTCCATCAGCCCAACACATAAGCAGGATAGCAAAGGGCTCAAGAGCAGGGACTCAGGTGCCAGATGGCTTGGATTTGGACTTTGGCTCTGCTGTTTATTAACTGTGTGACTTTAGGTAAGTTACTCAACCTTTCTGGGCCTTTGCCTCTTCAGTCCTAAAAGGAGAAGAACATTTACTTCTTAGAGTTGTTGTGAGGATTCAAAGTATAGAAAACAGTGCTTGGTGCACAGGAAGTGTTCAAAATAAATGCAAAAATCAATTTGAAACAGAGGTCCAGGAGCCTGGCCAAGGAACCAAAGGATTCCCCTTCATTAAAAAGGCAGAAAGGGGAATGACCTGAACATAATCACTCGTCAAGTGTTTTCTCCTAACCCTGCCTCATGTGTCAAGCCCTCTGTTTCCATCATCCTCTGTGCAGTGCCAAGCCTTATGCAAGCCTCAGTCCTAGAATCTAGATTTTATTGGAACCCCACATTCTCATGGCTTTGGCAACTAAGCCCAACACGGGTCAGGTCCTGTGCAAATGCATTCTTATTTCCTTTTTTCCTTTTCATTGTCAATCACATAATTTTCTAATATGCTTATTTATTTCTTTTTTTTAAAAATAATCTCTAGGCCCAATGTGGGGCTCGAACTCACAACCCCGAGATCAAGAGTCATATGCTCTACTGACTGAGCCAGCCAGGCGCCCCAAATAGTTCCCCTTATGATACAGTCCAAACACCTCACACACTCCAAACTCCAAGGACCTGTTTTTACCAGTGTGTGTGGTTCATCTTCTACTCCCCACACCAAGATCTGCTTTGATAAATTGAAAAATGTCAGGCGCAGTCTTCTCAGCTTGGTGCTTTTGAGATTTTCTGCTGTCAGTGCTCCTTAATTCTCCGTGCTATGGCAGGAGTGGTGTTTTCCACTGGCTTAGTTCACCGAGGACCAAGTTAAAGGCAAGGATGGGGTGATGGAAACGTAGGAGTGAAGCGAGAAGGAAACTGGCAAGCCTCTGGGGGAGAACAAGTCGACTGGCCTCACCAGAGTGAAAATCACGATGGAGATTTAGAGATGATATCATAAGGGAAGAAAAATAGCTAGGAGGGGGCTGTAGTACAAGGCTGCCATGTCTTGCTGCCCAGGATGTGGACTGCCCCACTCTAGGGGCTCCATTCACATAGATGACAGACCAGTGAGTCCCATGAGTTGTGTCCCTGTATACCAGTCAGAGTCTATGTTTGATAACTAATGTAATGATAATCTCAGTAGTGATCTCATAGTTAACCAGCAAGGAGGAATTCTTACTGCCGATGCCTTCCTTACATGTCCAGATGCTGTGAGAAAAACAACCGAGGAATTTAGGCACCACAGAGAGGAAAGTACTTCGTTTTTTGGCATATATTTGTGTACAGACTCTTTTGCAAGGATGATGCTTCTTACTTGCTCAAGTGGCTTCTTCAAATACTTTCTGGATTGAGGTCTTTTAAAATCGTTTTTGAGTCAAGGTGTAACATAACTCAGTAAGTCCTTATGTCATACATATACACACACAAACACACATATACGGGGGGGCGGTGTGGGGAGAGTACCCACCCAAGTATGCGGCTTGGCTGGTGGACTCGGCCAGGCCCTCCCTGCGCAAGTCTTTGCCTGCATCCCCCGGGGTGGAGCAGTGGGCGGGGGAGCTCTCCAACATGAAGTTCTTGCTCCTGGACGTGCTGATGATCCGCGGTGGCAGGAGCACGTTCATGACTGTCTGCAGGAGCAACTGCACCTCAGGCTGTTCGAGCCATGGGCTGTCTACGGGGCCGAGTTCGGAAGAGGGAAGCGGAAAGAGAAGCAAGTCATGAGCTAGACTTTCCATGTTAGACCCAGAAAAATTCAGCCGTCTTTCCAGTTCCAAACTAGAACACCCTAGAAATTTGGGTGTTTCCCCACCAAGTACAGCTTCTCCTCTGGACAGAAACCGCATTCCTGATCCTGGGTGTTCTCTCCATAGTCAGCACCCAAGGGCTTGTGTTCTTAGCCAAATCTCTGCTTACCATTTCAATCTCCTTTCTCTTTTCTGCCCAAATACTCATAACGTATTGTCTTTACATTTGAGATAAGCTTTTCCTAAAAGAAAAATCCCCCAAGAAGGAAGAGTAATGAAAACAGATTGAAATGTAACGGCAGTGGTACGGTTTAGGCTAACCCTAACCGCAGCAAATTATAAAGTCCATTCACTTGTCAATTCACACCACACTGTATTTCAGTTAATACCATTTTCTTAATGGAAACAATGGTCTCCCAATTTTTGCTGTACTGAAGGACATATCTCCTAAGAAGTGGAGCAGAGAAACTCTTGACCCAGGGTAGCTAAACTGAAATGAAAGAAAGCCTCTATTTCCTAAGATAACCCTGTTTAAATCATTCGGATCGACTGCAGTGATGGCCCTCATGGGAAAAAGAATAAGAAATAACAGCCTGACACTTAAGAAAACACAACAATGATACATTCCCTTTAGTTAAATTAATCAGACCTTTGCTTCCAGATCCTACTGTGAGCACAAATGGGATGAGTAGATTTAAAAGCATCCCCTCCCTTCGCTCTTGATTGGTGAATGGGGAGATCACATGGCTTAAGGGAAAATCTTCTTTTAAAGCCTGTGCAGCAATAATAGAAAAAAAAGATTAATTGACCCCCACACCCATTCGGTATGTTTGTTTTTACACAGCACGATGGAAGCGGTGACTCCCTGTTGGCTGCTCCTGGAAACTATGAGTTCAGTTGCGCAGCGTACGAGATTCACTCAAAACTGATACTTTACCATTTGCTTGCCATAACTGAGAGTTATATACCTAAAAAAACAGTAACATCTGGAATATTAAATGCAAAATTGTAATACTTTTGGTCTGGTACAAAAACAACCGAATATCCCCATTCATTTGCTCCATGTGTCCACCAATAAATATTTTAGAGGTAAAAGAGAAAGAAGAAAATGAGAACTTGCCACCTATTCCATTTGGGAGTTATTTAAAAGTCCTCTGACCTCTGCATAAGGCCTTCTCCAAACCAGAAAGGAATAGGTAATATAGAAAGAAAGAAATGATCTCTGTTCACAGGTTATAAACATGGATCACTTTAGTGATCATTGTTTCCTTTCTGCACGGTAGCCAAAGCTCTTGCTTAATGTCTTTTCTACCATCACCCATTCTCTGGATGATGGACCATCAAGTTGTCAGATCATGGATGCATCGTTATCCATTTACATCAGTTGTGTATTTCCCATCAGTCACAGAGCTTTCTGATGATCTACCACTCTCTAAAATTAGGTGACACACAGAAAGAGGCAGGGGAATTGGCATTTTGCACTTTTTGCATTGGGAATAATTATTTTAATTTTAAGAAATAAAATCACTGGGAAAGCAAAAAAAAAAAGAAAAAAGCAACCACAATATTCAACCCACAATCATTAAAGTAAATTAAGATACTCAAAGCCTAGTAGTAACATTTGAAAGAATTTTATATTGCAGTTCTTTCTGCAAATAATTTAAAACCAGACTTTGAATATTACTGTGTCTTTAATTAACAATTGTGAGCTGATTATCTGTGAGCCATTATTTTCCTAAGGTTTTGCACACATTTGAAATGACTTCCATGGTTCCTGATGTTGTGGCAGGACTACACGACTCTGCTATTTTTGAGATCTCGAGAAGAATTACAGAAGCACAACTCAGGGCCAAGCTCAGGACTGAAGCTCTAAACCCGTAAAAGTTTGGAGCTGTTTACACTTTTGTTTCACAGATTTTGCCCAGCCTTTGCAGAAAAAGAAAAGAGAACACCATGATCTGGTGCCTCAACCAGCAACTTAATGAGCGTGACAAACAGGTAAGGCAGTCACACCTGTATCTGCAATGCTACAAGCCGGACAACAGCTGTGCTGAAGGGCAGAGGTGGTGAGAGATAAGGGCTGAGATGAAGAAGGGGTAATCCATCAGCAACACTGGAAGGTCCTACCACTCCCATCACCTGAAATACAAACAGAGCACATGACCAGCCTTGACTATTGCAATTTCATGCGACCGTAAGTAAGGGAGTCTCATTCAATAATCATAATGATGATAATAAAGTAATAATGATGATAATAATAATAATAATAATAATTTGAAGGTTGGACATGTTACTTTCAGTCTGTTCTCGTCACCTTCGGTGGAAGGCATGTAATGTCTGGAGTCCGATCGAATGTGACGCTGGATTCAGCCAAGGTTTTGTAGAATGTTGTTTATAGCTAACTATGTAAACAATGGGAGATGAACCAAAGACTATTCTAATCAGGAGATTGGACATACTTACTGGTGGATTCAAAGGAATGCAGTCCACAGTTCTTTGATGGAGCTGGCACTGACAACGACGGTGATGGCATAGCGCTATGTGTACTAGGCATTCCAGCTATAGAGTTATTGCTCAGCTAGCTAAGCAGCAGATCCTACTCAATGAGATGCTCTCACATGATTTCTACATCGTACAAAACCTTGTGAGGACCAGACTCTAGATATTACATCAGTGATAAAAAAATTTTTTTTTTCTTCCCGTAAATCCTAGACTGGCCAACTCACAGTGTCATTTTGCACTAAAAAAGGAAAAAAATGTTCTCTTTGCATTTTAAACTCCCCCACCCCGGATGACCTCAACCTCTAGCCAATTGTGCGGTCTCCGCCACCCCACTCTCCAACTGGCAGCCCTCAACTCTCAGCGCAACTTGAAGAGGCCCATTGTCAAAGTAGCGCGTGGGAAGCAGCACACCAAAATCCCATCTGTGTAGGGATGGGCCCCTCATCTCCCCACGCACCACCTTGAAATGTACCTCACTATTTTCAGTGTCACCTGAGCCGTCTGTTTTTGTGGGTAGGTAGGGGCACAAAGTGGTTGACCTGTAAATCTTCAAGTCAGAGAAATCAATAGCAGAGTGACATTTTTGCAAAGTTTCATAAGATTGCCACTTGGCTACTCACCAGATTGACACAGACATTGATCAGTGACCTAAGGTGAGGCAGGAAGGATATGATTGGCTGCCTCTGAAGTGTCAAACAAACCCCTTCAATCAAATTGCTGGCAGGCTCCCACTCAACCTGTCGCCTGGAATACAATATAGGAGCTGTTAGCAGCGTGGCTCCCTTCTGGAGTCAGTCTGAAACAAGTGAACGAGACAGTGATTCTGACGCCATCTAAGACAGGACGGGTGTCTGAGACAACAAAGTGCTTCACACGGGATGAAGTTTACCCATGTTGTTCCAAAAGCACAGAGCACACTGGGAAGGGAAGAAGATACTGAAAACGCAGCAGAGGCACTCCTGCCCCACTCGACTAATGAGACAAAATCTATTGAAGAAAAAACAGAGATGATGAATGGGTTGCATTTTAAGTTTCCTGGTTTTAGCTTTGAGAGAGGTGTAGAAGACTGCAATTTTAGGAAACCCATCCTGGGGGCCATGACTCCCAACAGAACTAATCTGACCTCAGGCTGCATTTCTGAAATCTACTGATCAGACTACAACTGATCTCTACAAGCTTTTATACCGGGATACAACTTATTAGATTTATATGGTTTAACTGCTGCCAAAAACATGACATTAGAAGAAAATAGTTCATTTAACAAGTGTTCTTTCTTGGCCTCTAAGAAATGATATTTTTGGGGCTACTTTCTAGGGTCATATAAGTGGTATAAATCTAAACCCAATTAGATGAACATGGGATTTTCTGTAATAAAAGTCAGTCCAGTCTCTGTCTCAGTACCAGAAAGAGCCATCTCCGCGGCCCCCAAATAAACAGGTTGGGTTTTAATGATATCAACACTATTTCTTATATTATCGCGGAAATAATTCCTAAGCTTATATTTCCTACCAAAATGGAATTTCTACAATGACAAAATGGAAATGTTCATAAATGAGGATATACTGATATCCTGATTCTCAGGTAACCCACTAGGTCAGTTTCAGTCAAGTTTTCCCTTGTTGAACTGAGATCACTGGAAGAAATTAAATCCAAGGCAACCTCAAATTCTCAGGATGCACCCCAAAGAGATTACCCACAATTAACCCATGTACTTTTAGGAAGCATGATGTTCTTTACAACTGGGCTTGATTATATGACAAATGAGTCAACCTATGGAGATGTTTGACATCTTTATGTACAAGGTTATTTAAGAAAAAGAATTTATTTTGACACACCCTTGTAAGAATTTTAAGACTGGCCATTTGCCAATAGGCACAAACGTTCCATTGAGACCATTAAAAGAAGTAGGTGTGCTGTAAAGACAGACATTTCCATGCCACTGAAATAAATAACCAATGCGTAGGCATTCGTCATCACGTTATAAAAGAATACAGGAACAAAATATCAATTACTGAATGAAATCTTTCAATTTCTCTTTTAGAATTCCAACAACTCCTGACCGCTGCATAAATGAAGAAAAACACAGGCTAACACCTGGGAAAGTTCTGACAAATGGAATGCTAAGCGCTACAAATTCTTGGGCAAGAGTTGCATTGGTTTTGGGTTAAGTTCAAAGGGACAGAAAATGCTCTCATGAACTCAAACTTGAAACTCCTGAGTTTGTAGGCTTATCAACATTTAGCCAGTTGAACTGTCTGCTCATAGGTCTCCAAACTGGACTCAGATCTCCAGGTGGTCTGGTTCCGAGGCACCCTTGCACAGATAGGGAGGCTATCAGTGGATATTTCAGGTTACTGAACAGAGATCAAGGGGTAATCATGTTAATTTCATACCACCCTCAATTAGATGAAATGGTGAAACTTAGGTCTTTGTTATTAATCGTGGGATTTTTTTCAGCTGCTACATGGCTGCTTTCTGTTAAGACTCGTCATTTCTCTAAACTATGTCAAAGCCAGTATTTGTTGAACATTGAATTAATTTTTCTTTTCTCCTCAGTTGTTTTATTTATAAGGCACACCCTGCCTTATTTCAAAAGAAATTGAAGGATACTCATTGAATTTCTTATGTGTGTCAGATGAGGAACATGATAGCTAAGATATGAACAGATTTTTCAAGATGAACACATATAATTTGAGAGAATAGATTATTTCTTCAAAATGTAGATCCTGCTACTTATGCATTCATATACCTGGTTAGCTATGCACATATACCAACAGAAAACTTTCAAGTCATCCGTTCTACTCCAGATTGCGCCACCATCTTAAAGGATGATAAACCCTAACTTTGAAGCTTGTAATATTAACAGCTGACCAGGAGGCCTCCTCACCTCAAAGTAGGCATCTTATGAATTTTGTTGAACATTCTATCCAGTCTCTTTAAAATGAGGATAAGGGCTGGCCTCACTGCCTCGGCTGTCCAGTCGGTAATGGGTAACATCTCCATGATGTAGCGCCGAAGCCCACGGCTCTCCATCGTCTGGGTGTCGTATGGTGCCAACTTCAGAAGGGAGTGTGCAATTTCTGCCAACCTAATTTTTTTTTTTTAGAAGAATAGGCTTAGAATGCCACAATGGGAATTTTTCCTCACACAGCATCATGCTAATCACCCTCCTTTCAGCACCTCAGCTCCCTGAACTAAAAACATTCTTCCCTCTACCTTCTACCCCTCAGCTCTTCTTGCGTGTGCCAATACCTTGGATACCTGCACATACATATTAACAGAGAATCACTGACTATTCCGGAGGGTACATGTGAATAGTATCTGAAGAGGAAACTAAAACCCAGAGAGATTAAGGTCAGACCAAACATATCTAGAGAATATGTATACATGCATATGTATATGAGGATATATATATATACACACACATACAAGTACATATCCACATACATATATATAAAAGGTACATATATACACATATATGCATATAAAAGAGAATCTAAACTATAATGTATAACAAAATCACTAATATCAAGTGTCCAAGTAAGCTTCATGTCTTCCTAGCTCCCTCACTGCCCATAGTCAAAGTCAAAGGCATTTTATAAAATGTAGTATTGGTTTTTATTGGAGCCTAAGGAGTTCTTCAAACTCATTTCCCTTTCTTTCCTTCAAAGTCTCTTCTCTTTTTGTCTTATACATGGATCCTCCTGCTCTGCTGTTTTTGTTGTTTGTTTGTTTTTATATAATTGACCTAATAGGATTGTCTGCATGGTTTTGGTTTGGGTTGTCTCCTCCTCTCAAATTTTCCAACTCAGTTCCACACAGGGACTGCAAAAGGGAAAGCACTTCCGCCAAGTGTGGCCCAGGGTCTGTCACCAGACACAGGTCCATGCTCTATGTTCTAAGTACAGGATTCCCTGAGGGTGAACTGACCAACAGGACTGGTTTCAGGTAAATGCAATAGTTGGTTAACTAAAAAAACTTCAAAACTAGACATGGATTATCAACTTCCAAATAATACAAATATAATGGCATACATGATCTTAAAAAGCCAACTGAATTTAATTTTATGTGAAGGAAAAAGCATTTTATTTATCTTTTAACCAAATTTTTTATTTTACTTAACTTTAGTTTTTATTCCAGTATAGTCAACATACAGTGTTATACTGTTTCAGGTGTACAATATAGCGATTCAGCAATTCTATAGATTACTCAGTGCTCATTATGATAAGTTTCCTCTTGATCCCCATTACCTGTTTCACCCATCCGCCCACCCACCTCCCCTCTGGTAACCATCTGTTTGTTCTCTATAGTTAAGAGTCTGTTATTTGGTTTGTCTCTTTTTTCTTTGTTCCTTTGTTTCTTTTTTTCTTGCTTTCTTTCTTTCTTTCCTTCTTTCTTTCTTTTTTTTAGAGAGAGAGAGAGAGAAAAAGAGCAAGTGAGCAGGGGCAGGGGATGGAGGGGCAGAGGGAGAGGGAGAGAGAGAATCTTAAGCAGGCTTCACACTCAGCACTGAGCCAACTCGGGACTTGATCTCAAAACCCTGAAATCATGATCTGAGCTGAAATCAAGAGTGGATGCTTAACTGACTGAGCCATCTAGGCGCCCCACTTTGTTTCTTAAATTACACATATGAGTGAAAGCTTATGGAATTTGCCTTTCTCTGACTTATTTCACTTAGCCTTATACCCTTCAGATCCATCCATGTTGTCGCAAATGGCAAGATTTCATTCTTTTTTATGGCTGAGTAATATTTAATTATATATATACCACATCATCTTTATCCATTCATCTATGGATGGATACTTGGGTTGCTTTCATATCTTGGCTATTGTAAATAATGCTGCAATAAACATAGGGGTGCATTTATGTTTTCAAACTAGTGTTTTAATTTTCTTTGGGTAAATACCCAGTAGTGAAATTACTGGCTCACAGGGTAATACTATTTTTAATTTTTTGAGGAAACTTCAAATTGTTTTCTTTTTTTTTTTTAAAGATTTTATTTATTTGACAGAGAGATATACAGCGAGAGAGGGAACACAAGCAGGGGGAGTGGGAGAGGGAGAAGCAGACTCCCCACGGAGCAGGGAGCCCAATGCGGGGCTCGATCCCAGGACCCTGGAATCATGACCTGAGCCAAAGGCAGACGCTTAATGACTGAGCCACCCAGGCGCCCCAAACTGTTTTCCACAGTGACTGCACTAGTTTTCATTCTCACAAATAGTGCATAGGGGGATCCTTTAAGAAGAAAGCATTTTAGGGGTACCTGGCTGGCTTGGTTGGAGGAGTATGTGGCTCTTGATCTCAGGGTTGGGGGTTTGAGCCCCAAAGTGGGTGTAGAAATTACTTAAAATCTTAAAAAAAAAAAAAAAGAAAGCATTTAAAAATTTTACGATTCTTCCCTACCAAATACATTGAGTAGTTGCAGAATGTGTAGAAGATGATAGTAAGAGGCCATGCACACCCACCCATTCATGGTAATATCTTGCATCTACACTGTATGATTTGAGCTTGATCTTTTTTCCAGAAAAAAATCCCATATTCTATTCTTTTATATATATATATTTTTAAATTTTATTATGTTATGTTAGTCACCATACAATACATCATTAGTTTTTGATGTAGTGTTCCATGATTCATTGTTTTCGTGTAACACCCAGTGCTCCATGCAGTACGTGACCTCCTTAATACCCATCACAGGGCTAACCAATCCCCCCTCTCCCCACCCCTCTAAAACCCCATTTGTCTCTCAGAGTCCATATTCTCTCATAAAAATCCCATACTCTAAAAAATATACCCAAGATTCTTATCACAGTGGCTGAAATGTCGATATTCTTTAAGGTACTGGAAATTCCCTTGAAAACAAATTTAAGAAGGGTAATTAAGCCACTCTCACTAATTATTTGAATCTTTGGCTCGAATCAGCATATGTCTAGTCAGGCATCCAAAGTATCCTACGGAAGTAGAATGCAGGACAGGGAGATTCTGATAAGAAAGGGGAATAGAGAGGCCTGATGTTTCCTAGCAGTACACTTGTGCATGGTGCTCTCAGGAGGCATCCATCCATTGAGGGTTTTCAAAACGGTTACTTAAGGAGAAGAGGATATCTCAGATAAAGGGACATCAGAAATAGGCTTTTCTAGGGGCTCCTGGGTGGCTCAGTTGGTTGGGCGACTGCCTTCGGCTCAGGTCATGGTCCTGGAGTCCCTGGATCCAGTCCCGCATCAGGCTCCCTGCTCGGCAGGGAGTCTGTTTTTCCCTCTGACCCTCCCCCCCCCATGCTCTCTCTATCTCATTCTCTCTCTCAAATAAATAAATAAAATCTTTAAAAAAAATTAAGAAATAGGCTTTTCTATTTTTTCTTTTTTTTGAAGACTTTATTTTAAAGTAATCTCTATACCCAACATGGGGCTTGAACTTACAACCCTGAGATCAAGAGTTGTACGTGCCACTGACTGAGCCAGCCAGGTGCCCCAAGATTTTCTACTTTTTTTTGAAGCAAATTTGCCTTGGAAAAGCCCAGAAGGTATAATCCTCAATCTTAAGGTTGAAAGAGATCTTAATAGCCCTGAGGCAGTGGGGTTCCATATGTTGAACCTCTGACTGGATCCTCTTACTTAAAAAAAATCAGCTTAGGGTAGAAATAAAAGATATCATTTCTCAGGCCCCACCCAAGATTTAATGAATACGAATTTCTAAGGATTGGGCCCAGAAATCTGCATATTTTTTACCTTAATTTTGAAAAATTTGAACGTTCAACTCATAGGCACTCCGGTTTCATTTATACTCGCAATCACTCCCCCCTCCACTACCCTGAACTCCTTTGAAGTAAATCCCAAGCATCAAATCATTTTATCAGTACATATACTTCAGTATGTGTCTCTAAGATTAAGGACTTAAAAAAATTAACCACAATACAATTATGACAGCTGACAAGTTAAAAATAATTCCTATAAAAAGAAAGACAACCAGTCAGTTTTCAAAATTCCCACCTTATTTCCTAATTCTTAAACTTTTCTTTAAACAAAGCAGAATAATATAAGCCTCATAAATTTCAGTTGGCTGATATTTCTCTTAAGTCTGTTCTAATTTGTAGGCTTTCCCTCTGCTGCTTTTTTTTTTTAAATGTTCTTATAACTTATTTCTTGAGGAAATTGACTGTTTGTCAAGTAGCATTTTCCACACTCTAGATTTTGCTGATTGAATCTCCTTGCTATCATTTCATCTATCCCATTGTTTCCATATTTAATTCAATTGGTAGTTAGACCAGGGGTTAGATTAGGTTAGGTTTGGATTTTTCTGGCAAGCGTATTTCACAGGTGACACATGATTCCTGCTTGTCACTCTTTATGATGTTAGCGGTCACTAGTGATCACTGCACAGATCCATTAATTCATTAGAAGTAGCACACTAGCAATATTGTGTCATTCCTTTTCTCATGTGTTACCTATAGCGTTTTAATAAGGAAAAATTTCTCTTTGATTACTGCAGAAGAGACAGGACAGATGCTTGAAAGGACTTAGAGTGTAAGAGCTCCTAGGTGATTCTGACAGGCACTCTGGACAGCCAAGCCACTGTCTCTCTAACACGTGGATTGCTCTCCAATAACTTCATGTTACTGGCGCTCTGGATGGAGAATTCACCACTGTGTAAGGCTGCTCTCACCACCCTCACCATCCGTGGAGGTCTACACTCTAAGAAGCTCTCCTCATAGTCGGTTCCCCAACTCCCTCAGTTTCGTCCACCTCGGCTTAGTCTGGAAGCATGAATTCAAGTCATCTTCTCCATAGCAACCCTTCATTACCAAGAAATAGTTATTGTCTTCTCTCCAGAGTGAGCATTTACAGTGTCCTTCTGGAAACTGTGTGCGAATGTGCATGTCTTAAATCATTTTAAACAGCCTGTGCATTCTTCTGTTTATCTCTTTCTTGCAAATGTGCCATGCAGAAAATTCTTTACTTTTTAGGTTGTTTGTATGACAGATAAGAGCATATCTATATGCACATATTTCTTTTCCCTTATTATTTTACAGACAACATTGAGAAATGCTTGAGAAAGGATCAATCTGTCTATTTTAAGCATAAAAAACAATATTTAGAACTGAATTTGAGTCATTTTATGCATTACTGCCTGAATTTCTCTTATCCCTACTGGTGCTAAAAATGAATTTGCATTGAGTGTAACACAAACATTTCCTTTAATATAGTCTTTGTTGTACTAGCATGTGGATAATCTCTTGGTAAAAACATATTCCTATGGTTGTTTCCCAGTGAGAACACAAGAGATTTTCCCATCGAGAGGGAGACTTGACGAGAGGGAGGCAGGGACGGGAGGGGAGAGAGGGGGAGAGATGGAGAGAGAGGGACAAAGGGAGAGTGGGAGGGAGAAGAGCGAGAGAGAGTTGGACTTGCAGATCTCATTATCCTGCTATATATATATATATATATATATATATATATATATATATACATACTGCTGCTCTGTCAGCTCTGGTTTGGGCAAATGAAGCATTAAATTCCCTTAGGGCAGAGACTCTCTAATCAGAGATCCTTGCAGTCAAAAAAACCCAAAAAAACAAAAAACCAAAAAAACCCAAAACATATATTTCGCTAACACAGGAGTACAGATTGCCTCTTGCACTGCCTGTTGGTTCTCTGGCTTGAATCGAAGACTTCATGTAAATATCTCCTCTATCTCTTCTACCATGCCATTCCTGTTTTTATCAACCTTCTCTCCTTGAATGATACTATCCATTCTTATGACTTTAAACATGACCTATGTGCCCACAGTTCTGGCTTTTACATATATCCAAATGTATATTTAACTTATAAGAAAAAAATCTACATTATACCTTTTGATTGGTGCAAGGTCAAAGTATATGGGTCTATCCTTACTTAGCAACATAGAATATCTCTGGCCAGAGATCATGACAGGTCCTTTTTTTTTTTTTAATCAAAAGCTTGTTGTGAGAAATTGCATTAATAGAGGTCATTTAGTCTATTTCCTGGCAGTAAAAATTCTGCCTATCCTCCAATAGGCAATGAAATAATTGTGCTTTTGAACGACATTATCTTGGCTTCAGATAGGTTGCTTTTGATGAATTGCATTATGACGTTATGCCAACTTTCAGTACTGACAGGCTTCCAGCCATGTGAAACTAACACTTTATCTACACGGGGGCGTTGTTAATCACACCACTCTTTCCTTTTAACAAACGCCAACCAGGAGACATTTCTTATTCTCTGTATTTTAAAAAAGCCCTTTTTTATCGAACAACTAGTTGTTTTTCTCTTATCGACACTATGATTTTGTAATTGGTCATTTCCTCCTCATTGCTTTGACAACTTGGAAGCTCAAAATCAAATTTACGGTCATGAATAGCATCTAATCTGATCAAATCATATAGATTTCCTGTGTTAATAGTATCATAAACATAATTATTTCCTTGCTAATTCTCCACTTTGTTCTGACTCTCTGATTTGTATATTCTACCCTTTTGTTTAATTTTCTTTTTTTTAAAGATTTTATTTATTTGAGAGAGAGAGTGTGTGGGGAGGGGCAGAAGGAGAGGGAGAGAAGCAGACTCTCTGCTGAGCACGGAGCCTGATGTAAGGCTCCATCTCACAACCCTGAGATCATGACCAGAGCCAAAACCAAGCGTCGGTCGCTTAACCAACTGAGCCACCCAGATGCCTCCCTTTGTTTAATTTTCTAAGTTGCCCCAAGTATTTTGTAAAATGATAAATACATAGATATATACATATGATATATAGTACTTGCAATAATGCATTGTAGTTACTTTTTTATGTGTGCTGCTTGTGCTAGACTGTGGTCATGGGGAGGACCAGGACTCTATTTTACATTCCCAGTGTCCAGCAGAGTATTTGGATCATACTCATTAGCATTAGTATCTGTTGAACTCTATTAACTCAGTGCCAGGGCACTGATGTAAGTCATTTGAACTCCAGCTCATTTAACTTTTAACAGGGTTTGGCCTCTAGAGAGAGCTCCAGACCTCTCTAACTAACACTCTCCCCTTCCTCCAGATGCCTTAAGAAGTGTAGTTATAAATGATCGAATTATAGGACAGTTTCTAACCCATGATCCTGATCTTCTCTCTCTCTCTCTCATCCGTCTTTTAGGAATCTTGTCCCTTCAGTCCCACAAAATGGCGGTTGGTGGTAGTGATACTCTGATTCTAGGAAGGTGATGTTGCTCTGTTCACAGGATTACTTGGTTCTATTAGCCATCATCAGTGGGAAAGGAGGAGAGATGGACTGACTGAATGGAGCACTTGGTTGCTATGGCAACAGGCTCTTAATATTCCAAACTTTCCTCCCCTTTCCCAGTGTAGGTGCTGAAATTCTCCATGTGAAATAAGCTTTTCCCCATTTCTGTACAGTGGGAGCATGGGTGTGTGCCAACAACTCAGAGAATGTGAAATTAGCCTGGAGGAAAAAGAGTCCATCTTCTCTCTACATTTATGGACTCTCATTTTTGCTCACTTAGTAATTTCTAAAATTTTCAGGGGATAATTTTAAGAAAAAAGTTGACAGCAATCAGGGAACCAGCATGTTTTGCCAAATAGCAGTGTTATTCCTGAATGGCTAGAACCTAACTCTCCCTTTAGCTTTATAAGTATACTAAACTTTTAGAGTGAATATTTTGTTACCCATGGAATTTTCCTTTCAAGGAAATTTTAGGACCTTTTACAAATTGTTACAAATCTGAACAGAAGATCTGGAATCATGTTTCTTTTAAGAATCTGAGAATACAGACACAGACTTCATGATTTGTGACAACAAGTGACATATGACATCACCATAGGAAGAAGGAAATATGAGGGCACAGACCTGCAATTCTAGAGCCTCTCCCTGGCACAACAACAGTAAGAATTTTTAAACGATGACTGGCCTCATCCAGATCAGAATTTCCAGCAGGACACTTTTTGTTTGAAACATTGGAAGGCTATCATGCACAATGTGTGTAAAAAGGACCCGAGCAAAGCATGGCTCAGAGTTAAAACTAGCTCACTTCCCTGCAGGGCTCATTACTGAGTCCCCAGGTAGTGTAGGAACAGAGCAAGTCTTTGGGCAGAAAACAGTAGTGAATTTTTTTTCTTGTAAACTGATAGAGAGGAAACACTGGGTTCTTGTGAAAAGTTAGATTCTGGGCAGTAAACAGTGCTTGGATGAAGGCTACCTTTCTAAGAATTTAGGTGATGAAATTTCCCTTTTACTCTCTTTTATTGAGGAGCAAATATATGAACTATGCCTTTCTGTCTTTGAGAGTACACTCCCCCTGTCTACCCTGAGATCCTTTTTGATAGACTTAATATATATTTTCCTGCATGGTCCTATATGAAATCCATCCAAAGCCACAAGAAACAAATCATTCTGAGTACCCAAGTTCTTATCCTGAGAGACGCCCTTCCCTGGCACCCACACCCCCAAACACACGTCCCAAGCTGCATTCACACTCAGAAGCAGGAAAAGCAGGGACAATACCTCATGTGTGACTTCACATCCAGCAACTCCAGGGCGGTAACCCGCGGCTCCCCAGCCAGGTTTTGCAAGATCTTCAGCCTTGGCCCACAGTGCTTGTAAAATTCGGTACAAATATTCAGCAGGGACTCCCGAGGTCTTCTGAACTCCTCCCGAGCAATTCGTTCATCCAGTTCCTCTCTGGGAAGGCCTTGCCCTTCCTCCAGTAAGTGAAGATTTTCCCTGGGGAATTATAAAAGGTTAACTGGGGGTCTGAAAAGGTGTGTGTGTGTGTGTGTGTATGTGAGAGAGGAGAGCATCACACTGACGAAAAATGTACGATTCCTTATATTATGTATCATATACGTTCATGAGGAGAACCTCATCTGAAGGGTAAAGAAAGTGTACCACCCTAGAAGAGATTGCTATCCCAAATTGCAAATGGCTTTATATGAGCCACTTCCTGAGGATTTACCCAGAAACAGTGTGTCATGCATTAATTAAATGAAATCTAATGGAACCATAACCCGGCTCAAAAGGCAATCATTACAAGCCGTCAGAATTAGTACGAAACCAGGGCTTGTCTCTCTGTACCTGATAAAGTGTAGTTTGGCGCCTTGTTCCTGGTACCTGGGAATCAGAAGAACAGTCTGCATAACGACGAGAGCAAGTACAGGGTCCCGATGGCAGGGCTTCTTAAGGACTGTTTCTTATGAAAAGCCCTTGAAGCTACACATTTTGATAGGCTCACAAATGCACATAGACTAATCCTGAAATATAAAAGCTTTATCTTTCCCTTGGCTACCGCACACACATGTTGCAATCAGAGCTGCTATGAAAGCTGTCCCATTGGTATACAATTTGTTGAAATACATATTATAAAACACTTACAAAGTCATGGAATGTAGCCAAATGAGGGGACTTCTGAAAAACTTTGAAAGTAAAGTGAATCTAAGTTACCGTTTTAATACCATGTGCTCTGTTTCTGGGGATCAGAGGAAGAAATATGGCAGACTTCCTTTCAGTTCTGGAGACTTATTGCTTTATGACTGATCAATAATAGGACTTTAGCAACTCTCTTTTTCTGTGTACCTTTCACCTGGTAGTTGAATCTAGCCCCTGGATATCATTTACAATATATTTATTTTTTCTTAATATGAGAAATTGAGGCATGAGCTAACCATCACATCAGTTAACTTACAGTTGGGTTTGGTATTTGTTTTACTTGTAATATAAATGAGGAGCAGGGAATTAACTTTATATGAAGAATGATACATTCTTAAAATTGTGCTTCAGAGAGAATGGAAAATTATGAAGTTTCTCCTTAAGATCTCCCTACTAACTAACTACTCCATCCTGGGAAAAGAACTTTTTCTCTAACTGATTTGGGGTTTGTCCTCTCTTAAACCTTCCTTGGAGGAAGAAGCTAATTAAACTTTTGTATGTGTGTGTGTTCGGGTATTCAGAGGTTAGCACAGAAGGAAGCAATGTAAGTATTACTAGTATATCCAGTGTCTGAGTTACCCCAAAACAGGAGGGGGGAGGGGAGAGTAAGTCAAGGACCATGAGAGCATCATTTAAGGACCTAAGTCAAAATTTGGATAAAATGCCTGTGGAAAATCTGCCCAGATGAAAGAAAGTTGACCCCGTATAACTGCCCCGGGAATGAGAAACCACCCCCTGATTATTATTGTTTCCTTTGCTTTTTTCTTGGAGGCGAATGAAACAGCACTGGAATAGTTCAAAGACCACCCAGGCGGCAGAGAACATCTTGCGTGTTCATGCAAACAAACCGACACAAACGCCAATTTATGAAGGTGGGTTGGATTTCTCTCTGACGGTGTCAAAAGAAGCCCTGTAACCCTAAACTCTCACCTTCCTTTCTTTTCCTCGGAGTGTTTCACACTCAATATTGACTATTTTCAAGATTCCTTTCATTCCCAACAGCTGAGATTCAGGTTGTATGACACTGAGAGACCACAGAAGAATAATGCCCGTGAATTACCTGGTGTTCACCCCGGACGACATGGTGTGATTGGCTGTGGTGGTTCCCTTGTGACCTTGGTCACACCTGCTCATCTGCGGGGCTGTCATGGGCCTGCAACAGGGACAGGAACCGCCACAACAGAACAACAGCAACAGAAGTGGAAACATTTACCAAGTCCTCAAGTTACGGAAGCTCGCATAAGTTTTAAATTACTCACAGAGTCTTAAAAAGAGACTGTTGAGTTGGGCTTTTCTGTCACACTCTTGCCGTCTCTGTTCTGAGAGGCACTTTAAAGGGAACGTTGATTCCCGGGGGGTCTATCAGCATACCATGATTTAAGTTCTTCTACTTCTTAGTTCTGAGTGATAAACGGTGACACTTCAAACCAGACATTTATGAACTCAGGCTTCTAAGTCTGTATGATTCAGTGAGAGTTAAGAGCTCATTTTTCAATTTGATAGGTTACTAGGAAGTTAAGCGTTCTAGACAATAAGTAAAAGGTATACATACCGTGGTGGCCACCTACGTTGTAATCAACAACAACAATCAAATCGTTGTAATCAACCACCTTATTTTTCTGAAAAACTATCAAAGAATGAAAAGAATCCTTCTAGGCAAAATTATACCTAAGACTACCCAGAGAAGTGAGTAAATTAGTATCTATTATAAGTCAGTAATGTAGATACTCAGAAATCTATTTGAATCATCTCATTTTATACGTGCAGGGTTTACTTTAAATCCCAAGGAAATCTTTGCCTCTCTGTCAGCCTCTGAAAGCAACGGAAAGGCTGATGCAGCTTTCCAGGGCAAGTGCTTGTATGAACTCTTTCGGGCTTGTTTTTATGACGCTCATTTTCTGTACGCTGGGTGTGGCTGGAAAGTAGCTTCACACTAGACCTTCTCTTCCTGTGCCATTGTTGGGGAAGGCAGAATTTAAAGATGGCCCCAGGACACTGCACTGCCCCTGATATTACCCCAGTGATTATGAACTGTTAAACTGCCAGAGGGAAATTATCTGGGTACAGCCCTTTAAAAAAGCACAGTTTTCCCTTGCTAGGAACAGAGAGATTTGAAGCATGAGAAGGACTCAGGGTGCCATTGTTGGCTGAAAGACAGAAGGAGACACGTGAGAAGAAAGGCAGATACCCTCTAAAGTGGAGAGTGGCCCCTGGCTGACAGAAAGGAAAGGGAACCTCAGACCTAAAGCTGCATGGTGCTGGATTTTGCCAAAGACCTAAATGACCTTGGAAGTGAATTTTTTTCCCTAGAGCCTTCAGATAAGAGCCCAGCTTGACTGCCATCTGAATTTTGGCCCTGTGAGACCCTGAGCAGAGAAACCAGCTGAGTCTGCCCAGACCCCCTGGCCTATGGAAATATGAGATAACAAATGTTTGGTTTTATGCCTCTGAATTTGTGCTAATACATTACATAACAATAGAAAACTAACATTAACACAGTTGTAATATACTTATTTGTGTGTAACTGAGTTTGTGTGTAACTCTGAAGTAACTCTGAGTAAAGAAATTAGTAGGAGTGTGGAATTGAAATGGGGTTCTTCTTATCTTCTTGTAAAAACAGCAAAGCCAACTTTATTGTGAATAATCACCAGCTGACCAATGAGGCTATTTCTACCCCTGCCAAGAGAATATTAAATGCACTGGAATATTTAGAGCCACAGGATTTTAAATGTCAGTGCTCCATCCATTCCACTCTTGGTGGAATTTTGGGTAAGTCAGGTTTGGATAAGTTAACTGACCCATCCTGATAAAAGAGAATAGAAAGGAGGAAAGCACTGAGATTGCATAATATGAGGAGAAATAACAAAAGCAGCCCTTGGGAAAAATTGATTGCTCTTCTCTCCTCTAACCGCAGGAAGGGACTAGTGGTATAACCAGAGAGGCACAGAAGGAAGAGTGGAAACGATATTTCTCCTCGGGATGTTCTTCCTCCTAGGACTTTCATGAAACCAACATCAAAGCTTTGGGACTGGGTCCTGTTGGAAGAGGCAATTTGCCATGGCTCCCTGGTCCACTACTTCCCATGTCCTCAGCCAGGTGCATATGGGCCCTTCAACACCTGCAGTCTACCAAAGGTTTTTGGGCTACACTCTGCTTGCCTAGGTTGGCAATGTAGCCCATGATTAGAAACTAAACATACATTGACTTAATGAATCACAGTCTCCCTCCCTCTCTCACTTGCTGGTACATGCTAGAGAAGTCCTTCCTGGATGAAGGGATTTCAGCTAGTTCTCGTCGACAGGGCAAGATGGGGCTGGAGAAGTTGGTGCCTTTTGGTGGGAGTAGATCACAGGCAGAATTTCGGCTAAGGATGTGGCCAAATGGGATGGAGGAGCAGAGATACAACCCAGGAAGAAGGCTTCCCCACCTCTGCTCCGGGGAACAATAACTCCTTCTAGCTAATTTTAGATGGGAACAGAGAAAGAAAGCCAATCATCTGCATAGCTTCCTGCCTCCACTTCTTCCCGCTCCTCTCACTCTGTCTGCCCGCCGTCCCCTCCATCCCCATCCGGCCTCTCAATGCCTTCTGCTTCTGCACCCAAGACCTTTGCGACAGGGCTAACTTCTTGGTACTTTGTTTAGGGCTGACCTTTGGTGTCAGTGTACCTTTCCATTCCCAAATCCCCAAGCCCCTGTCCCAGCACCATGGAGCCTCGCCCCACAGAGAATCTGTGAATTCTAGCATTAGAATAAAATTCTGTCATTTACGTTTGTTATGTAGTTTCTGAAATTACAGCAAAAAACCCACAACTCTTTACAAACAGTAAAATAATAAAAGACAGCTTAGTTGGAATTACAGACATTTCACGTCTCATAAAATAACATAAAAGCTAATAAAAATATGGAGCACGTTTTCGTATTCACTACGTTGGCCCTTTTACAAAAGATTCGTTCACCACTGGGTTAAAACTGCCACGGACGCTCAGCGAGCTACATGCAGATGTGTTCATGGTATTATTATCACTGTTATTACTGTTAATTCTTCAGGGTGCTTAGCACTATCTATCCAAACAACCTAGGGGATGTTTGCAATTTTAAGCCGCAAAGGGCTGAGTCTGGGCAGGGGTGTGTCAATGAAGACGGGGTTTTAGGGATTTTGGGGCACCATGTTTTTTCTTCCTCTTTTTGGTAGACACATAGCCCGTGAGGCGTGACTATGCCTGGGGCGGGATTACCTGGTGAGGACCTCTACGCTGTACAGAAGGGCCTGCAGGGATGTTGCAAGAGCAGCTGTGGCAGCGATCTCCTCCCGGG
Organism: Leptonychotes weddellii; assembly: GCF_054177405.1. Lineage (NCBI taxonomy): Eukaryota > Metazoa > Chordata > Mammalia > Carnivora > Phocidae > Leptonychotes > Leptonychotes weddellii. The sequence goes on from NC_138371.1 coordinate 24,045,464, forward strand.
CCGCAGGCACGGTCTCCACTTGGGACGTCTGCCTCTTTAGCTTTTGTAGGTAACAGGGGACTAGAGCTTCCAAGACCATCAGCATCTGAAGACTTTAATCAACAGAAAGGAAACCAAGTCACATTCTACATCCTGCTTGGGTTGGCAGTGTCATATTTGGGAGCATGGAGGAATGAATAGCCTCGAGAATGAGGACCGATTTTCCGGGCCCCCTTCCCACCCAACCCAAGTCAAGAGTAAGTAAAGCTGCTGGAAAGATGGGGCGACACCAATTAATTAACTCATTCACTAATTAATTGAGCACCCAGGAAGAGGTGAGGAAATTCCGCTTGCCTTTCGGGGAAATACGGCCTAGTGGGGAGGGGAAAAGGAGCATATATACAGCTGGTGGGGAGAACTGTGGAATGAGGACCGGTGGGGCTGTGCGCTCCATCTAGAGAAACAGGCATCACAATGATCAATAAAGCTGCCACCCAGGGATGTGCTAAGAGTGATTTTTCAGCTGACACAAATTTTAGACAAGATAAAACCCTTCCCTGGGAGGCCGGCTTCTTAAAGGTTAGGCAATTTTCGAGAAAAGAGTCTGTGGAAACAGCTTCCGTGATGCAGGTCTGAAAATGGCTGCTTACTGGAGTGAATAATAAAAAAATCTCAACGACATTTTAACAAGAGCCACATGTTAAATGTAACTACATAGAAACTTTGAAGGTAAAAGTCAGAACAAATACCAGTCAGACTTATAAAGCTACAGTAATTAAGACAGCATAATACTGGTGCAAGTGATGAGGGATAGAAGCAGAAAGATGTTCACCTTTAGCCCAGAAGGCTGACCTATAGCCTGCCTAGGTCCGATAGGGACCAAATACATGCTGGTTGCTACATTCTTAAAGGGCCTCATGACTGCCTACGTATCTCAGCAATAGTTAACATCGAACTGAATGAGAAGTACCAGAGAAATCTTGCAAAAGTAGTTTTATGAGACATTCAAAGAAGACATTTATGATCTAACACTCCCTTCCCACGCATGAAGAGTATAACCACCAGCTTCGTATAGCAAAAAGTACAGCTCTTTCTGCCCATAGGTCCTGTCCCCGTGCTACTTAAATAAACTTACTAAGTTGCACCATACAACATCTCAAGCATTCGTTCTTGGGGAAAAAAAAAAAAATTCTTTCCTGGCTGTTACACTCCACAACCTCACAACACAAGGAGAGACAGACAGACATGTGGAACAAAATAAGGAGTCTGAAGCAAATCCGCAGGTACTTGATTTATAACAAGGATGACATTGCAATGCAATGGGAAATGCTAGTCTTTTCCTTAAATGGTACTTGGTCTATTGTCTATTAGCATCTGTATGGGAAAAAGAAATCTTGACCCTTACTTTACACCATACCAAAATTTAATTTCAGATGGATTATCTATCTGAATATGAGGGTAAAAACAATAAAGCATTTGGCAGGTAACATAAGGGGATATATTCATATGCTTGGGTTAGCCAAGATTTCTTTCTTTTTTTTTTTTTAAGATTTTATTTATTTGACACAGAGAGAGAGATAGCGAGAGCAGAAACACAAGCAGGGGGAGTGGGAGAGGGAGAAGCAGGCTTCCCGCTGGGCACGGAGCCCAATGCAGGGCTCGATCCCAGGACCCTGGGACCATGACCTGAGCGAAAGGCACACACTTAACAACTGAGCCACCCAGGCGCCCCAGGTTAGCTAAGATTTCTTAAAGGAACACAGAAAGCACTAAATAGTGATACATTGGACTACATTAAAATGAAGAATTCTGTTTCATTAAAAGATATATTAGGTGAGTAAAATTATAAGTCACAGAGTAAGAGATGTTATTTGAAATGCATATAACCAGTGGTGTGCTGGAGTGGACATTTAACAGGTCAAGACAGTCTAGGTATGCATCTGTTTCCAACCCCATGTTCAATGACGTCATGCTGGTATCTTGTACTCAGCCATAGCTAGATATTGGCAAATCAGCAATGCTTTGCAACAGGGACTCTTCTCCGCCAGAGAGCTGGTTATTAAACGTTTACCAGCACCCCAGTCCATATAAGCTAAAAGTCCTTACATCAGACACTTTAGACAAATTCTACATATCAAATAAAATAAATACTGATAATCTTATTTAAAAATGGGTAGAAGACTTCAATAGGCACTTTGCACTTTGGAAAACCAGTAGTATCTACTAAAGGAAAACACACACCTATTCCATGACCTAGCACAGCATTTCTACCTACAGAAATACAGACATATGAGCTCACAAAGATGTGTACAAAAACCTTCACTGCAGCATTATTTGTAATAGCTTCAAATTAGATATAACACAAAAGTCTGTCTACGAGAAATTGATTGTGGCAAATACATTAAATATTACAGATGAATGAAGAACAAACTGTGGTGACTTACAATGATGTGGATGAAGTTCATGAAATAACACTGAATAACAAAAGTAGGACATTAAAAAGTACTTACTATATTATTTCACCTGAATAGAGTTCAGAAACAGGCAAAGATGATTTAGGATAGTGGCTCATCTGATTTTTCTATTTGAGTAGTACTTGTGTAGATGAGCTAACTTTATGAACGTTGGTACAACTATAAAATTACGATTTTTAAAAACCTTTTTGTGTAAATGTTACATTTAAATAAAATACATTTACTTAAAAAATTTAAGTACAATAGGGACTTGGTGTTACCAGTGTTGAAGAGTTATAAGAATTGTACTTGTTCCTTGCGAGAGATCCTGGGGAACAGCTGCTTAAGAGACCCTGATCCTACCCAGAAATTTAAGAACCCCTCTGGCTTAAACAGAACAGAATAGGGACTAGGGAGGATAATTCTTTCTTTAATTTTAATTTAACTTAATTTAACAATATTGGACTTTGGCCTTTAACTCACAATGATTAGAGAATTTGATTGTGAACTCTAATTCCTTTTGATTTCAGTGTGTTTGGATTTTTGTTTGTTTTTTAAAGATTTTATTTATTTATTTATTTGAGAGAGAGAGAGAGAGAGAGAGAGCGCACAAGCAGGGGGGGCAACAGGCTGAGGGAGAAGCAGGCTCCCCGCTGAGTAAGGAACCTGTTGCGGGGCTCCATCCCAGGGCCCTGGGATCATGACCTGAGGCAAAGGCAGATGCTTAACCTACTGAGCCACCCAGGCGTCTCATGGATTTTAACTTGAGGGAGGATTCCACGTCTTACCAGAAATCTGATAATGGGAAAAATTTTTAGTTAAATCTAGGGGTTTTCTATGTCACTGACATTTTAACATTAGAGGACCTTTATGCATTTTATTATTGCAGTGTCTTGATGTTATCATTTCATCTCACTGCAGATCCTCTGAGACACCCTACTAACAATGTACTCAGACACACCTGGAATAGAAAATAGGATAGGGAGTATTTTTATACCCAGAAATAGAATGGGCTTGGAGTTAATGCAGGGTTTCAATCCATTGTTGAGCCTTTTATGGAGCCTTGATATTATAGGACGAGCCCAAGGAAAGTGGGAGAAGGACCATCGTTATAGACTGTAGATTAGCTCTCTCGAGGGACATAGCCACACTTCTGATTGACCACTGGCATGATATTTAATCCCAGCTGATTAACACAAAAAAAGCTGGGAATCTTGGTGGGGGGGTGGATATTTCTTACTCATTCTTCATGTGGAGAGAGTTCAATTAATATGAATCCTGGTCCCTCTTTGTCCCTTTACTCATTCTGTTGTAGGGGAGAGGGAAAGACTAATCTGAGAGGCAAACTGATAAAGATACACTGACAAAATCAACTCCCCTCTTTACTTCTTCCTGCAAGAGCTTGCCAACAGAACAGGATTTCTTTCCTCCACACTGTGGGTTTTCAGGGCAGTCCTGTTTCAAGCTTGATTCTTATACCAAAAATACGATAGCACATAAATTGGGATTTTGTTAATGAACTAGACATTACAAGAAAAGATCAAAGTAGATTGAGAAGTCGAGAGGGGAGAGATTGCCTAATATTGATATAATTGGGGGGGAGGGCCAGAGGGTTGATTAAGCCAGCCTCAGGGAGCATTTAAAGGAATGTAACTCTATTATTTTTAAGGATCTATAACTGCATAACAGGGGGCTATCCCCGATTCATCTGAATTACTGTCTCTGTCTTTAAAAGTTTTCTTTTAATAGCAAGATGAGATTGATTTTCATTTCGCATATCAGTACATAAATCAGACTAGCACCAACGTCCTGGAATTGGGAGGACACTTTCCATGTGAATCCTTCTCATTCCTTACACTTGGCAAAATGACAGGCAAGATTTCTATTCTTGCTCTATGTGTGACAGGAGTTCTTAGTGCTCCTTGAAAAGCATTCTCTTCGATAGTTTAAATGTCTGCTCTGCAATTTTGTTTACTATTCATTTGTGTTACATGTCAGGACAGTATTTTCTAAACAAGATGAAACATCTTAGCTGCCACACAAATTCAAATTTTAGGGTGTTTTACATTAATGAAGATTTACTGTATTTTCCAGAACTTGTGCTATGATACGTTTCCTAAATGTAGTTATTGAGAACATCCTTGCCAGAATATTACAGGATGATATGAGCCCACATAACCTTTGCACTCATTCACTTTTATTTCCTTAGCCGCATTTACTTATCACAAGGCCTAGAATAAAGGGCTGCATTACCTTCTGAATGATTCAGGAGCATAGGCTACTACAGTCACGCAGAGCTTAATGGCCTCACTTATAGAGAATGTCAGGTCTTCGTTTCCATAGCAGAAATCTGAAGGGACAGAAGGTCAAGGCACAAAATCAGAGTGGAGTCTGCCAGGGATAAAGGAGACATTATCACTCTTTTTTTTTTTTTTTAAAGATTTTATTTATTTATTTATTTGAGAGAGAGAGAGTGAGAGACAGAGAGCAGGAGAGGGAGAAGCAGACTCCCCGCTGAGCAGGGAGCCCGATGCGGGACTCGATCCCGGGACTCCAGGATCATGACCTGAGCCAAAGGCAATCGCTTAACCAACTGAGCCACCCAGGCGCCCGACATTATCACTCTTAACACTCCAGTTATACTTGATAGCCATTTCTTCATCAGACTTTATTTCTAAACTGTGAACATGATTAATTTCTTCATCTAAAGGGACTGAAAATTCTGTTTCCTCCTTTTGAATAATCAGATGAAAAATAAAAGTGCTTTTCGGGGGGTAGTTTGGGAAAAAAATCTGACCTACTAGAAGATACCCAAGGGCATGCAGGTGTCTAAGACATGAGACTTTATCTTTGAATTCCCTCTAGTTCTACACATTTCATGATCATAAAAGACCATTTTAGAGAGTTACTCACCTAGAATTGCCCAGGAAAACCTAATTTTCTGAACACTGTGGTACTAGAGTAGTGTAGAATGATTAATACAATTTTCATGGGAGGGAATTCCTTACTCTTTAGGATTTTCTTTTTTTTTTTTAAATTATTTTATTTAATTTTTTTAAAGATTTTGTTTATTTGACAGAGAGAGACACAGTGAGAGAGGGAATATAAGCAGGGGGAGTGGGAGAGGGAGAAGCAGGCTTCCCACGGAGCAGGGAGCCTGATGCGGGGTTCGATCCCAGGACACTGAGATCATGACCTGAGCCAAAGGCAGATGCTTAATGACTGAGCCACCCAGGCGCCCCTAGGATTTTCAATAAATTAAAAAATTTTTTTTTAAACATCTTATTTATTTGAGAGAGAGAGGGAGGGAGGGGGGGAGAGAGAGAGAGAGAGAGAGCATGCACACATGCAGGAGTAGGGGGTGTAGCAGAGGGGGAGGGAGAGGGACAAGCAGACTGCTCTGAGCACAGAGCCTGCTGCAGGGCTTGATCCCAGGACCCTGAGATCATGACTTGAGCTGAAACCAAGAGTTGGACACTTAACCAACTAAGCCAACCAGGCAATCCTAGGATTTTTAAGAAATTTAAGAAAAACAGGAGATAGGAAATGTCCTCATTCAATGTATACCACTTTTTCGTTTTTTTTTTTTTTTTTCTGTTTTGATTTAGGTTAAAATATTTAATATAGAATTATTTTTTTTAAAAAATTACAAAGGGAAAAAGAAGGTCAGGGCAACTTTTGTTTTTACCTAATGACTTAAGAGGCTTCTCAGCTTTGACCAGCTCTAAGATGTCTAATATGTCAGTGGTCTCCCCCTCCAGGGACTGCAGCAGGTCAAACAAGCACTGAGCTGACACACCTTTGCTGGGCCCGTTATTGGCAGCATCCTGTATGAAGAAAGGTTATTTTAGTTTATTTATTCCCACCTCAGCAGTAATGTGGTTTGATCAGGAATTCAAATCTCACAAACACCACCACTGATAACAATTACATCGATCTGGCATTCAGCTCCCACAATCCTGCATCCAGCAGTGCTGCTATATGATTTTGGAATGGAACACCTGACTTTCAAGGGATCTATTAAATGCTAATCTGGTACAAAGAGGTATTTGTGCAAACTCCTAAAAATACAGCAATATGTAGACTGCCAGAACAATTCATGTAAATGTCTCCTCTGGTCCGCGATGGAAGGACTCAGCATTCCTGAAGGAACTTTCCATAATGTAGGAGTAGAATACTTCAAATATGTCTGGGGAAACAGATGCTTATTTTAACAACTTTTGGCATTTTTCAGGTCTTGTTTGATAATATAACTCCAAAATGGAGATGCTTGCCATCTCAAATCTATTTAAAATGGCCTTGATTCATTAAAACAATAAATCCCTCTTAAATTCCTACTATGTGCCAAATAGAATTCTGTACACTGACGTTATGACAAAACAAAAACAAAACAAAATAGATATACAAACAAAATAAAAACAAACCAAATGCAAACAGAGAAACAGATCAAGGTCTTGCTTTAATGGAGCTTAAATTCTATTTTGGGGTATGGTTGAGATACATATTAGTGAATCAAATGTATGACATGTGATATAGTATGGTATAAGGGTTCTGAAGAAAAAGAAAAAGAAAGCAGGGTAAGTGCTAGACAGTGATAGAAAGGAATGAGAATCAGGAACTCTTCCTTTTTATTAATTGAGTATAAAAACCTGGGGAGTGGGTCTATTAGTATCCTACAGGCAGAGATGAGGGTTGAAGAAAAATGAAGAGAAGTAATTATGACATTTGTATCCCACTGGTTGAAAGAGAGCTGAGATGCTGACTATACAAATGGACAATATAAATGAGCAGGTCATATATAAAAACAGAACTCTGATCCAAAACCTGTGGTAACCCGCCCAGGAAACCAATCCATTGTCCGCAGTCACTAGCCCAGGAACCAGCCTGCTGTAAGTCAGGTTAGTAGGAAGTCAGACTACTAGCTCTAGGGGAAACCAAACAATAACCCCTTTAACCATTGGTTCCCTAATGGCCAGGCCTTGATTAAAACCGACAGCTTCCCTGATCCTTGTCCCTGCTTCCAACTAGACCAATCAGAGAAAGCCAAATATGTACCCCTAAGCAATTACACCGGATGCCCCACTTCTAGTTAGCCGGCTTACAGCTCCCTCGTACCAACGGCCTCCGATCAGGGCACACCTGAAGCCTTCCCTTTTCTCCACCATAAAAGTTCCTTACTCCTCTGTCTGCCTTTGAGTCTCTGCCAAGACACAGGTGACGGTGGTGAACTCCCTTGCCACTGCCGACTCTAAAAGAGCCTTTGCTTTCCTCATTGGGCTGGTCTACTTACAGGAAACTCCAGGAGAGGGGCCACACTAGCAAACAGCTGGAGCACAAATGGCTTCCGGTGTAGAATGTAGAACTGTTGGCAGGCAAATTCGATGGCTTGACGCAACTGGGGATTGCTTTCATAATCGGAGTACACCTGCGGAAAAATGCCACATATTCAGAACATGCCTTAGCAGCCTGTCAAACTTGTGTTTGCTTTTAAAACTCATAGCAATGGAGGGGCGCCTGGGTGGCTTAGTCGGTTAAGTATCTGACTCTTGACTTGGGCTCAGGTCATACTTGCAGGGTCCTAATATTGAGCCCCATGTCAGACTCTGTGCTGAGCGTGGAGACTGCTTAAGATTCTCTCCCTCTCCCCCACCCCTGCCCCGCCCTCCCCCCTCCTGCCCCTCACAGTCTCTCTCTCTACAAAAACAAAACAAAAACACCTCATAGCCCTGGGAAGCATGGAGAGAAGTGGCTAATTTAATAAACTGGTAGATGGGAGTATAAAACAGTATGATCTCTCTTGTGAGAAATTTGGTAATAAACATGAATATACTTTTTCCCAGGGAGTGTGTCACTAGGAATTTACCTCAAGAAACAAATTGGACAAAGGTACAAAGACGGATATAGAGGAATTCCTACTGCAATTTTGCTTATAATAGTGGAAAATTTTGAACAAGTGAAATTATTCATAAATTGGGGTAGGTTAAGTAGATCATGGTATATGCATACAGCAGAATATTATGCAGTTATTAGAAAGATGCTCTAGCACTCAACGTAGCTACATGAGAAAAAGCCCGTGATATTCTTAGTGTGATGTGAGAAAGGTAGGTAACAAACCTGAACATGTGGTATGATCCAACTTTTGTTTAAAAAAAAAAGTAGGATTAGAGTGCAAGGATTTTCAAGAAGTATAAATAATGGTTATCTAGGAAGGAGGATTATAGGTGATCTTTGTTTTCTTCTTTAAGCTTTATCTTCTGAATTTTATAACGAGCATTTATTGTTTTTGGAAATCAGTAAAAAAGTTTATAAAAATAGAGAAAGTTCCAACTATCTAAAAATAAGAGAGGCCTGATATTAAAGAACATTTCTTGCCCTGGTAGGTTGAACAAACTCCACTTTGCACAAGCATGTATTACTTTTATAATTTTTATTAAAACTTCCATAAAAGTAGAGGACTGGGATGAGCACCTAGGCTCTGTCTGAACTTCATCCATTACTCCTAAACGTAGCCAGATACACATTAGACACGGGTACATGGAAATTGTTCCTGCTGACTTCACCTCCTCCGATCTCAGCATAGCAAATTTAATAGCAACGGAAATCTCGATTCAGACAGAGATCAGAAAATCTCTCAGGAGAAACATCAGCGGAACACTTGCCATACATTTGAGTAAAGAGAGCAGTGATTCCCAAACTTCTAGGGCATCAGAACCACCCGGGGGTCTTGTAAGAATCCAGATGAACGGGCCCTGACTCCACAGTTTCTGGTTAAGTAGGTCTGGGGTGGGGCCCAAGAATGTGTATTTCTAACAAATTCCCAGGGGATGCTGATGCTGCTTATTCAGCGACCCCACTTTGAGAACCACTCAAAGAGTGGTTAGAGAAAAGGGGAAAGCCTATCCCAGGTCTGGGAGATCTCAGGAGAGACAGAACGGGATATTGTGACCTTCCAGAAAATTCTGGGGAGATTTCATTTGGTGCCTTCTGCTGCCACAAAAGCAGATAACTTCCATCTTAAAAAGCTGTAGCACAGGTCTTGTTGACCTGCCGTACGGGCAGTTGGTTTTCTGGTGAGGAGGCTAGAGCCACAGCACCTGCAGCATGGTGGGCAGAATCCACTGGTAGCCGCTGAGAGAGAAAAGGTGGTTGAAGTGCACAGCGCTGTTGATGACGGTGGCGGCGTACTGCCTGAGGAGGGCGCTGTCTTCCGGGTGGAGGATCAGAGCCCCGTTAAAGACGTTGAGGAAGAGCATGATTTCATCTCCCCAGGGAAACTCGCTCGGCATGCCCAGGAACATCTCCTCCAGGAGCTGGATCCACAAGCTTTTCTGAAGAGTGTCGAGGCCAAACAGCTCCTTGCCGGCTGTGAGAACACAAAACAGCAGAGACAGAATTAGCCCCACGCCAATCCTGTCAGCGTGGGAGGGCCATCAAACCGGGGGGGGGGCACTGCTGTTTCCCATTTGTTCCAGCTCTGGGACGGGAAGATGTACTGCGGAAATGCTTCCAGCACACATTGCTGCTGCTGGTATCACACTCCCTGGTTCTCAAAGGACTTCCATCATCACCTCCTTGATTCGACTCTGGAGGCCAGACAGGGCTGATATTTGCAGCATGTTGCACTGAATAAGCTGTGGCATTGAGGAAAAAAATCAGTTGTTTCAGAAAGGAAATGGGGCAAGGCTGGGACTGGTTCTAGATCTTTGAATTCCTGGACAGACAGACGAGAGCTCTTTCTACTATTTGCTCTGGAACTTCTGGGTGAAGAAGACATTGAACATTGGGAGGCTAATTGTAAATATCTCAAATTAATAATTGAGTCACACAGCAAGGCTTTGAAGCGAGCCTCTTTCTGGTCTCTCTGTCTCTATCTCCCTCTCCATTCAGGTGTTAATTCAGATAGAGTAAAACAAACATACACGGATCTCAAATGGAGAGTTTGGTGAGTTTTGACAAAAATACACACTCATGTAACCAACGCACCAATCAATACATAGACCATTTTCATTACCTCAGAAAGTTTCCAGGAGATCCATCCCCCGCAACTCAGAGGCAACCACTGTCCTGACTTCTGTAGATGAGTTTTGTTTCCTGAAGTTCATATGAACACCTGTTCTTCACTTAGTCAAGTAACAATACCTACTACTACCTACCCTAACAATACCATACTATACCCTTCAACTGCTTATGGAAAAGAATATGTGTGGTGTGTGTGTGTGTGTGTGTGTGTGTGGAATACTACTCAGCCATCAAAAAATGAAATCTTTCCATTTGCAACGACGTGGTGGATGGAACTAGAGGGTATTATGCTAAGCGAAATAAATCAATCAGAGAAAGACAATTATATTATCTCACTGATATGTGGAATTTAAGAAACAAAACCGAGGATCGTAGGAGAAGAGAGGAAAAAATAAAACAAGATGAAACCAGAGAGGGAGACAAACCATAAGAGACTCTTAATCATAGGAAACAACCTGAGGCTTGCTGTGGGGGCGGGGGGTGGGAGGATGGAACAACTGGGAGATGGACATTAAGGCAGACACATGATGTAATGAGCATAGTATTATATAAGATTGATGAATCACTGACCTACCTCTGAAACCAATAATACATTATATGTTAATTAATTGAATTTAAATTAAAAAAAAAACCAAAAAAATCCTGCTTATGATTAGTTAAGAACAGTGGTCTCAGTTTGCTCCCTGGAATCGCAGCATCAACATCGCTTGGGAACTTGCTAAAATTCAAGTTCCCGGGCTCTATGCCAGAGCCACTGAGTCAGAACCTGGGGAGGGTGGAGCCCAGCAATCTGTGTTTTATCAAGTCCTCCAGGTGATTCTGATGCACTGAGGGCTGAGAAGCACTGCCTTAGAGAACTGTCTCCTGGTTCAGATGCTCTCCAGCCAAGGACCAAACAAGGGCATAGGAAGCCCAAGAAAAGAAATGCTTTTTTTTTTTCTTGATACCTTGTGGATCACTGAAGAGTGAAAATTCAGCGTCAATAGCACTTCGGGGGAATGAGGGTAGTCGGAGGAGGTCTTCCTGGAGCATGGAGACATGGGACTGTTTGTGGGCTGTGGGGATCTTCTGCGTCAGGGAGATGAGAAACAAAACCCGCCCGACTTCCTCCAGCTTCCGAGTGAACACCTAGCCACAAACAAAAGCAGGAGCAGAGGAAACATAGAATTAGCAACTCTGAGATTAAAAGGAGTGAAGACGTTGAAGTAAAATCTTTCATGGCAAACAGGGCTGATAAAAAATCAAGGGGGGGTGGGTGTTGAATTAAGGGAGAAATGGTTTTTTTTCTTTACCACATAGATGGAGCAAACAATGCTTGATTGACTCTCACTTCCTGTATCCGCCTGCTCCCCAGAAGGAAGTGTTTCTTAGGGGTTTGCAGGCTGGAGGAGCACAATGAAAGCATTGTCAGGAATCGTTCCATATGAAATAGAGCCCATTTGTTTGGATATCATAATATGGAAGACCTTTTCCAACAGGAGCCAGTCAGTCAGTTCCAAGTGTCTCTACCATTTCCACAGATACCTTAAGCTGTTCTGGGCTTTTCTCTTAAAAAAGGACTGAAATGGGATCCAGGAAGAACCTATCTTGGGACAAAAGCTGATGGGCCTAAATGGCGCAGACAGGATTCTCTTGGTCCCTTCTCTTTGTTCCTTTCCTGTTGATGATGGGTGGGCAGGGAGTGTGATGAGGAGGTCCATAAGCAGTCCGAAGCTGCTGAGGAAACTCCAGGGCCAGAACCACAGGCTTGCATACTACTATCTCCCTGCAGAACTCAGAGAGAAATCTTAAAATTCCAACTTGGAGTGTACACAGAACGAGAGCTCCATTTTATGCAATTTTTAAAAAATATTTTATTTATTTATTTGACAGAGAGAGACACAGAGAGAGAGGGAACACAAGCAGGGAGAGTGGGAGAGGGAGAAGCAGGCTTCCGGCTGAGCAGGGAGCCCAATGAGGGACTCAATCCCAGAACCCTGGGACCATGACCTGAGCCGAAGGCAGACGCTTAACGACTGAGCCACCCAGGTGCCCCCATTTTATGCAATTTTTAAAAACATGTTCTTAGACATAAAAAGAACACACTAGTGAAGTGCTATTGTTGATAATGGCTTTAATTCTTTTGCTGCCAAAATCAGGGGCTGGGATAATTGGGGGTAATTATTTCAGAAATTATATACACTTAAGACCTTACAGTTATGTATACTTTAGACCCAAGACCACACACTCTGTAATACTTGCACTATTTTCCTCTTTCAACTGCAATTCAGGTAGTTTATGCTAACTATACTTTTAATTACTGAAGTGGTCTAATTCTATGTATGCCATTCTCATTCATTCCATGAAGTTGTTTTTGAATAGTTTGATGCCACATTAACCCTCTTGCAGAAAACTGTGCAGAAAAACTGAAATGATAAATTATCCTGAAATTCTTTAGACATTTTATTAAAAATTAATGAATATGGGGGTGCCTGGGTGGCTCAGTGGGTTGAGGTCCAATTCTTGGTTTTGGCTCACGTTATGATCTCAGGGTTGTGGGATCAAGTCCCCTGTCGGGTGCACTTGGCGTGGGGTGTGCTTGAGATTCTGTCCCTCTCCCTCCACCACCATCCTTCCCCTTTGGGCGCATGTAAGTGCACTCTCTCTCTCTAATAAATAAAATCTTAAAAAATACAAAATAAAAATAAATAAATGAATGTAACACATAGACCATATTAAAATTGTATCATTATTAGAATTGTGGACTATAGGGCTCCTGGGTGGCTCAGTTGGTTAGGCAACTGCCTTCGGCTCAGGTCATGGTCCTGGAGTCCCGGAATCGAGTCCTGCATCGGGCTCCCTGCTCGGCGGGGAGTCTGCTTCTCCCTCTGACCCTCCCTCCTCTCATGCTCTCTCTGTCTCATTCTTTCTCTTTCAAATAAATAAATAAAATCTTTAAAAAAAAAAAAGAATTGTGGACTATAGCTATATTTTGCATACAAAATAGTGAATTTCCTTATTCTTTTCTTCAATCATAAATTTAAGTACAACTGCTTGATTCTGTCTCCTGTTTTAAGGGAAGTTAGTAACATGCCTAAGGTCAGGTGACTGATCAGTGGCAGAGCTGGGACTGGGTCCAAGTCTCTGTACCTTAGCTCAGTGTTTTTCCCAGGCATAATACATTGATCCCTTTTATTTTATTTTTCCCAACCAGTGTAAACCTCTGTGGCAACCTTCCAAGAGCTGCATTTGTGTACTTCCAATCCTGTTTTATAAAAATGTGAGAAGAAAACTTGGAAACTAGTAGGTAAATAAATTCGAAGATTTCTAGTGTTTATTTTTTATTTTTTTAAAGATTTTATTTATTTATTTGACAGAGAGAGACACAGCGAGAGAGGGAACACGAGCAGGGGGAGTGGGAGAGGGAGAAGCAGGCTTCCCGCGGAGCAGGGAGCCTGATGCGGGGCTCGATCCCAGGACCCTGGGATCATGACCTTAGCCAAAGGCAGACGCTTAATGACTGAGCCACCCAGGCGCCCGATTTCTAGTGTTTAGACACAACGATTTGTCATAGCATTAATCCAAATGAGTGTTCTTTGATACCTTTACATTATGATCCAATTTATGAAAACTAACACACTATCTTGGGGAACTATTGACCAAGGGCCTACCCATCCACTTTCTCGAGAGAGGACTGTATCAGAATCAGAATCTCGGGGTTGGCAACACATTCACTGATCATCTATCCCAATGACTTGGCAAAACCATATAATAAAATAGAGGTGGTCAGGCACCTGTTTCTGAATGAGCTCCTGTCCTTTCTCTGGATGCATATGTACCAGGTTCAGCTGTGGAGATACTGATCTCCGGAAAGGATAAATATCCCGAACATACGTCTGTGGCAGGATTACACAAAGAGAGAGAAAAAAAAAGAGTTCAGATGATTATCAAATGATTAAATTTTACTCTAATTTCCTCTTTACCCAAAGGTCAAATGAAAGTTATGTATTTTCTAAGGGTTTTCTCATTTTATGCTCTCCAATTCTATAAAATCCTATGGAAAGTAAACGCCCACCTCAGGAAAGCATCAAACCACATAGGCTTAGCACCCTTTCCAAACACTAGGGTGCAACATCAGGAGCAAAGGAGCCAAAGGCAATTTAATAAAGGACATTCTGGAGGAAGAAGGTCACTGTAAAGTGACGTCTTGAGGTGCCCTTTGGTCATTAGGTCAGGTCACCATGGTCATGCTCAACATAATAAAAAGAGGAATAACAAGGACATTAAAATTCCAAGTAGACACACATATTTATTATATGGGCAACTTAATTTTTCATCAGGAGGTAATAATAATGAATGCTTTATTTGCCTTATCTCCTTTAATTATTGCAACCTATGATAGATACTATTATCATCCTCTTCATTTTACAGACAAGGAAAATGAAGGGCACAAAGGTACAGTGGCTAGTCCAAAGCTACACTGACAGTAAGGTGGTGTAACCTAAGGGGCCATACTCCTAACCACTGAACAACGATGCCTCCCTGAGTGAGAGCAACATTCAGGAAAGGCATGACAAGTTTCCGACACAACTCAACAGGAGTGCGTCACTGTGCAGTCTCACCTTATTGTAGTGGATAAGATTCCATCGTTTGTCCATGAGAAAATAATGGGTTGACTGAGATTCTGGGATATTAAAAAACTCCAGACACTCCTAGAACAATACGTATAAATAAATGTTTATGGAGAACATATTATGTGCCAGGTAGTAAGCTGAAAGATACAAATACCAAAACAAGGTAACTTATAAGGATTATAGATCTTACATACTTTTTATATGTATATATATATGGATACATATTGGATTTGAATACACAGTTGCCCAAAGAATGATATAATCCAGACTTGTAATGTAATATAAACCAACTGCTCTCAAAGTGCTAAAAGATGTGCAATTATAAATTCAGACTGCAGAGTGAACTGTGGAGGTACAGTGGCATCTACTGGTCTCAACGTCAGGAAGAAAGCATGTTCGGTAACGCCATTAAAAATAATACAAGCTACAACACCTTGAGCCATTATTGTATACTGTATTCTGAGTTCAGTGCCTTCCATGTAGGTAACTTGTATATCCTGCTCTAGTACCCCAGTACTGGTGAAAAAGAATCTGAGCCTGGAGAGGTCCTTTTCAATTTAGGTCATGCTGGTTATGGTGGAACCGGGGTTGGGACTTACTCTGTTTACCTTCCTGCCATTCAGCCTGAGTAGGAAAATGGAGTGGTTGTTGAAGTTTGCTTCACTGGGCCTTAGTAATTCTCTGGAGACGTCTGGGTAAGGCCTGAAGGAGGCATTTTGTACCGAAATAAGATATACATGTTTGGTACAACTGAATTTTTCAGAGGTCTTTCCTGCTTCCGTCTTGGCCTGGAGCTGTGTTCCAGGAAATCAGTTTACCAAAACTTTGGAATCCAGATAGATGGGGAATAGCTGTAGTACTTTACCTTAAAAGCCATACAGGCATGTGTAACTATGGATTGGCTTTCTGCCAAGGGTCACAACTGCCATAACCATTAAAGGACTTTCTTGACTCACCCAATTTATTCTAAGGTATATATGTTCTGCTTCTCCACCCATTTCCGTCCGTGGAAGTCAGACTGTATACCGTGCAACCAGGTGCCAGAGAAAGGGTCTCTGGCAGGATCAGCAGCTGACGGAGCCTGCCTTAGCTCCCTCCGTGTGCAACCCCAGGGCACCTCCAGAACTACCCCCACGTGATGTCAGGGAGCACTAAAGCAGGAATCAACAGCACTCCCAGGGGAGCTAGTACGCTTGAGAGTGTCAAGATGCTGCTTCAGCTGAAGGAGAAGTGGCATGCATTTACCTACCTCAAAGCAGAGCTATGATGTCGGTAGGTGTGGGGAAAATCATGTGAGGAAATGGGGGAGGTACACGATAGCGGAGCAGATTCTACGAGAGGTAAGTCAATGCATGTATTTGTTTGAAGATAGGAAAATGCCATTTAATTCTAAATGGGATGATCAGTGAAGTGGCCACAGACATTGTGCTTTAAAAATCATTTCTGTTGAAAGCCATTCATACCTTGAGCAGGGCTTCGAACTGAGTGTCTTCATGGACTGGTAACTGGGTTGGGATATCACACTCATTCTGCCCATGAACCACCAAGGTTTTGGTACCTACAGAAGGCAAATACAATCATAAGCTGAAGTTCACTCTAGGAAAGTTTATCTTTAAGGCACAAAATATTAAAATATTATCAATGGGCTGATATTTTTCTTGTTATGATTGTTACTTGTAGTGAGTGATTATGGTAAACTGTGTGTTGCCCTAATATCCCTCTTTTATAGTTAAAATAGATGTTTTAAACTTATTTACTGACTGAATAACAAAAGCTACCATTTATGGAGTTCCCAATACTTTGACATGTATTTTATGTGCATAATATTTAAATCTCACAACAACCCTATGGTATGGGCATTATTATTTTCATTCTACCAATGAGAAAACAATGGAAATGGACTCTTACAAGTAAGAACTTATAAGTAACTTAGTCAAAGACACATTTATTTAACAGAAAAGTCAGAATTCAAACCTTATGTGTTGCAACAAGTAATATATCCCTGTATTTTAAATGAGATGATCACGCAGTAATGGTTGAGAAAATACAAAAAGAGATATTAGCAAAACCATGACAAGTACCTGGAATGCAGTTTAAATTTACATTTTCTATATTCTACTTGGCTAGGGAGTTAGTACTTACTCTACTTCATTCATTCATTATAAGTGTTTGTGAACATCATGATATACCTTGGCTTTTAATGAGCTGTTTTTAAGCCTATGAATGACAACATGAGTTTCTTTGCTATAATAAAAACTGATCACCTTGTCGGATAACCTGTCGAACATATAAATACACAACTTCCATTTATGGAACGCTTGCTATGAGTCAGGTATGACAGCAAGTATTTTATCTATGTAAATGCATTGATTACTCATGATTGTGCAGTATGAATCACATCCTTGTTTTACCCAGGAGTAAAGAAAGCTTGAAAAATGATGTACTTTTTTTTAGCTAATACTAACTGTATTAATAAATGGGAGTAACATGACTTTAATGCAGGCCTCTACATTGCATACCCTGTGTTCTCATCTTTATATAATTGTGCCTTTCTCTTTATTTTAATACATGGATCATCTGGTATTTTCTTAGTCACTGCACCAGGATAAAGACTCGGAAGAATTTCTATCTTAAAGAAAAGCAAGCTATCAGGAGTGAAAAGGAACCGTAGCTCAAGTTTACATCACACTTCATGTTCTTTTGTTGTTCTCCTTTCTTCCTGCTTGTCCCTTTTCCAATTTTTCATAAAGCCATCTCTCATAGAGTTTACAAAGATCTGGGGTCCATGCCATGCAAACAGTATCATTCCCCTTGCAGTGCCAAACATTCATTCAGAAAGGCTCCCCATTCAGCCGGCCCTGTGTGATAGACTTAAATACATCTTCAACCTTGGCCGCTCTTCAAGGACTGATTCATGTGGATTGGTTCTGATGTCTCCCCTTTCATCTGGCAATCTCTGACTTTTAAAGGGTCTATTGTATTTCTTCAGATTGTATTAAACAAAAATTCTTTGAAGCCCCCAACACCAGGGTCAGGACTCTGAAATTTTTCTCATGAATGAAAGAGGCGGTTGGACTTTAAAAGGGTTATTTATACTCTTAAACAAAGAGAAAAGTTATGTCATCCAACAGCGGTAGTGGGTTACCTGGCATGGAAGCGGTCACCAGCAGCTTTACCTCACACTGCTCCTTCTTCATGGTCTGCTTGAGATCCTTGAAGAACAGTCCCTCTACATAACCCACCACCTCCCACAGGAAAGTCAGGGTGGCCGAAATGGCGTCCATCCCCCACTCACAGGGGGTCCGCACGAAGTACATGATTAATCCCACCTAAAAGAACAGGGAGAGGTCACAAAACCACGATAATCCTGAGCAAACATTCTCATTTCCTTGGCTTTTGTTTCCTTAATCAAATATTCTTTTGTGCCTTCATATTCTCCGTTTAACGTTTCCTCTAATACTTTTCAATGGCCGTGAGCAAGAGGGTGGAACCGGAAAACCAACCAGAACAGGTTGCCATACATTTTTGCGTTTCACGGAAATGGTGATTTAAGACAAAAGCAGAAGATTGTTTTTCCAGACTTCAAGTCACTTGGTAGTTCAGGTGCTAAGGCCACCCCAAATTAATCTCTACAAGATGTTTGCTGAAACAGTATTTGCAGATTGGATTATGTCTAGCGGTCTGAACCAATGAACACTGTGCTTGGCTAAATTGGTGACCTTAACAGATTTTTCTTTGTGTCCCCTAAAATCTTGAAAAGCTCTGGGTCCTTTTGCACATATTTAGGTTGACATTTAAAATGTCTCATCAGGGTGCCTGGGTGGCTCAGTCAGTTAAGCATCTGCCTTCAGCTCAGGTCATGATCCCAGGGTCCTGGGATGGAGCCCCACATCAGGCTCCCTGCTCAGTGGGGAGCCTGCTTCTCCCTCTCCTACTCCCCTTGCTCTCTGTCAAATAAATAAATAAAGTCTTTAAAAAAAATAAAATAAAAGGTCTCATCATAAGGTAATTTTTTTTTTGTTAATAGGAGAATATATTAAACATTCTCTACACTGAAATAAAAGGCAGATTGACTGTAATTGGAATGTGTATTTCAACAAATTTTGATGAAAGAGGTTTTAACTACCTTATTCAACAGTGCACAGCAAAATCATAAAGAAGTAACATCAAAGTTTTCCCCGCCCATGGCTTTATTGATTGTTTCTTGAAAAATTTCTTAATCTTAGCAAACTTTCTAGTTGTGTTGAATCAGCCTACAGGGTCACTAACTTAATCTGCTTTGGTGGTTCTGAAGGCTAACCACCCTAATGAGTGCTAAACCTTACCTCTAGGAGAAATCTATCAAAGACAGGAAAAGGTGGTAAGTCCTATGGGTTTGTGTGTGTGTGTGTGTGTGTTTGTTAGCGGGGGGTGGTGGTGCAAGAAGGTGATTTTACTAAAGCACAGGGACAGAACCCATGTTCAGAAAGTCCTATGGGTTTAAAGTGCCTTGATCCATCAGAAATGAGGCTTCCTTAAAACTCATGCAGTATATCAGATTCTTTCTCTGTCTTATACATCTGTCAATTCATCTGGTGATATCTGGGCTGGTCAGGGTGGGCCTTTCTTGTGGACAGTAGAGGATGATGTTTGAGATGGCAGGCATGCTCACGAAGTGTTAGTGCATATTTGCAAGTTGAGGATTTGGAGATTTATTCCTTAAAACTATCTGAGCACCAAATCCCTTTAAAAGTTTTCACATACCCCCAGATGGGCTCAAACCCCAGGGTGACAACCACTGGGTCAAAGTTAAACAGTCCCTAACAAAATTAGAAGAGATGGGTCAGTGTTCCCAACATGCCCACTATACATATCCTTAACAGTCATTAGAAAAAAGAGATATACAATATGGGTAATGGTTCAGAAAGGACTCTACCCTTCACTGTTTTGCCATTCTGACTAGAAGACCCCCTTTCTAGTCCCTTCAAGGCATCCATGTACTTGGGATTTGGGGAAAGATAAGGATTTAGAGAGAAATGCAAAAATAGGAATTTATATTCATGCAAAACAGGGTTATACAGCAAAGCCAAAGTGTTGCCAGCTCTTTTCTCTATTACCTTGTCAATTACCTAGCCGGGAAGACCTATGTCTGCCGTTAAGGCTTCTTTGGAGTTGACAGGGAAGAGTACGGCAGACAGGAAATGAAATGTCCATCGTCTTATCCCAGGGCTGAAGGACAATGGAGAGCAACTGTCCAGATAAGTATCTCTCCTACCCAGGGACCTGAGGGAATGGGCAGACACACTGAAGGGGCATTTGCCTCCAGTCTCTGACAGAAGTTCACCTCGGGGCCTTTCGATACCAACCGGAATGCCACACAAACATGGTAGGGCACATACTTAACCTGAGGAAGGCCCTACATTTGGCTTTGATAACCTACCTTTGGCTTTTGTGTGGTGTACGCAGGACCAAGAAGTAGCAGAAAGCTTGGCTGGAGAGCTTTCTGGATAGAATTGCCATAGACTGGTGTCACTGAGTATAATGCTCTAGCCAGAGGTCTTCCTAAGCTGGAGCCATATGGGACATGCAACCAGAACCTAGAGGGGTGTTTAGCACCAGCAGGAGATGAGGTGAGGTTGTCTCCCAGCAAGCACCACTGGGAGCCCGAAGACCCCAAGTCATAGCAGCCATGGGCTTTGGTTTCCACCAGCCAGGCATCTAGCAACCGGCCAGATAAAGAACATTGTCTCACAAAGGGAGGAGCCGGAGCAAACGTTGGACAAGAGACAGAATGCTGAATAAATGTAGGGGTGCCGACAATACTGACTCCAATCTTGGCCGTCCATCTTGTTCATGTCCAGTCAGTGACTTCCCTTGGCGCTACGTGTCCCAGGCCCCTTGGAGGGGAATGTAGGTCCTGACCAGAATGCTGGAAGGCTTGTTCTGAGTTTCCTTCTGGCACACAGATGCTGCCACTTTAGATAACTACCCTTACACCTCACCACCATGCTTGCTCTATAAAAGCTGTGGATTAAGGTCTGGACTTAGAAAATAGCTGCCTAGCCCTTGGATCGGTGTCTGCCCCATCTTCCCTGTCAGTAAGTTACTCTGAATACAGTTCCATATGAATGGTATGGAGTGGCTTGCTTCATTGTTCCTCCTCAAAGTGACTTCTCCATCTGGAGGATATTTTGCTGTCCTTCCTCCACCTTCCAACAACAAAGATCTTTTTTCTCTCTAACCCCACATAGTGTTTGGAGATGAAAGAAGTTGGAAGGGAGGAGAATTCCTAGAGACTAAATATTTTTAGCCAAGAGAGACTGAACACTATCCAAAGTTACTATTTATATTTTTTTATCAGTCTGAACTTAAAACTGGATTGGACACTTATTTATATTCTTTTCCTTGTCAACCAGCTGGTGGGCACTCAGGAGAAAAACCAAATCCGTCATAGACAAGAGAAAGGGATTACACAATTTCTCTGCACATAGGAGCTGTAGTGTTAAATTTTTCATTCTGCTACAGAGGCATGTGGATACCTCTTCTCTTTCTCTACCTGCTAGGAGACTGACAACAGTAAGGGAGAAAGAATAAGTTCTCCCAACACAGACATTCATGCAACCATCTATCTGGATTAAGGTGCAGTTTCAAAGAAGAGGCATTGAGCTGAGAGCCCCCAAACTGCGTATCCATTTAGGGTGTAAGGCGGAGATCCTAAAGAAACTGGTCAATTCTGGAGGGTTCAGGAAGGAGCTGTCTGGATGGTTTAAAGCAAAGATAGTTGCTATGGAAAAATACACTCACAAATACTTTCCATCTAGGGCAATATTTGCCTCTGTGTGTGTGTATGTGTGTGTGTGTGTGTGTGTATTTTAAAAGAGAGATAGGAAAAGGGAAAAATGACTAAAATGACATGTAAGTTTTCTCAACAGAAAACCAAAATTAAGAACTAACATAAGCAAGTTGTATAATGCCATAGGAAGACAGAGATGACACTGACATTGAGTGCCCACCACATGCCAAGTAGTGTGTCAGGAGGGGCTTCCCCATACAAACAATGGTGAATATAGCTGACCATGATCTACCTTCAGTCACATCATTAATGGGAATTTATTGAAAAAAATTCCCTAGGACCTTTTCCTCATGTTGCTGCTTCCTAATTGGAAATGAACATTTATAACTTACTGGAGGCGAAAACTCACCAAGTAGTTGAACAGGATGTGAGACGTCTGAGCAGGAAAGTCTCCAATATTTAAGAGAAGTTTGCGCAGCATGTACATTAACTCATCCTGAAAGAAGAAGAGAATTTCTACATCTCATTCAGTGGCCACGCTGTAGGAAATAAAATTAACTTCTTAAGAAGTGGGGGAGGCTCTTACTTTTCCCTCTTGTTAATTTCCATTATGTTTGGCATTTTAATATAGTATATGTGATACTTATTAAACAGTATTTAAACCAACTATTATACCTTCTCTTGGGAGCTAAAGTATGGAATCACTGAGCAGTAGTTAGACAAGTTTTTTTTTTTTTTTTAATAAGAATTTAGACTGTGTCTATTGGTCATAGGCAAGTCATAGGAAAGCGGTACATTTAGTCAACTCTATTTGCTATGACTTCCACGTGTGATGAAAATGTAAGGCAGACCTATCTTGAGAAGCCAGTTAACAAATGTAGTTTAATGAACTTCACAGGTCTGCTTCCTAGGTTTTGAGTCAAAGAGATAAAGCTAGGTCAAGAGAGGATAAATAGAGATGTCTGTAATTAACCTTAGCTTTCAGAAACGAAACTTAATTCTTTCAACAAATAGGACCATAACACAGAAATGAACAAATACTTTTTAATCATCAGTGTATTTTGCCATTGCTCAGAAAACTACTTTTATTTCGCATACTCTTCTTACAGGTGGCCTGCTAAATTAGATTTGAGTAATGGACAGTTTCAACATATTCTAATAATCCTACCTGCATCACAGACCACTAAGCAATCAGAATTCAGGAAATGTACCCATTACTAAGAACACTACACTGAATTTAATCTTTGTCTAAAAGACTGAAAATCTTTCAGTATCTTAGGGTCATCACTATCCTTGTACCAAACACATATGGAGACATCAGTCAATGGACCAATTTGAAAGAAAACAGCAAAGTTTAGTACTGCTCATCATTAACATTACCTAAAGCACTTATTTGCTCTGTGTCAGACATTGATGTTCAATGCATAGTTCTGTGAAGCCCACTGTTTGCTTTTGACAGTGTTCACACACATAGCTACACGGCTATACTCTAAAGAAAGAGGAATTTACTTGTCTATTGCTGATGGTCAGTTTTTCCAGAAAATGTCGAAGAACTGTTGATGGATCTTCAATCAGACAATTCCATAAGACTTGCTGGGCCACAGCACTCACTTTAGAAGAGAGAGGACATTGATCATTTGTCTTAAATAGAGATAAAGTGTTAGATACACTATTCAAACAATTTACTAAGCTTTAATTAGTCTCTCTTTTTAGCCTTAACAAGGTTCTATGAACTCTTTCTGTTGAAAGGTAGATATTTGTTCTCTTTGCCTCTTATTTCTGAACATTTTCACCTATAAAAAAAAGTAACTAAAAAGTATAGGATAGTCTTGAGATTTTAGAATTGCTTTTGTAAAGAACACATTTGTGATTTACAACAGTATATCATTCAGCCTTAAAAGAAGGAAATCCTGCCATTTGTGATAATGAAGATGGCTTTTGAGGGCATTATGTTAAAGGAAATAAATCAGACAGAAAAAGACAAATATTGTATGATCTCACACGTGGAATCTAAAATAAACCAAACTCATAGACACAGAGGCCAGACTGGTGGTTGCCAGAGGTGGGGGTGGGGTAAATGAGTGAAGGTGGTCCAAAGGTAAAAATTTCCAATTATAAGATAAATAAATATATCCTGGGGCTATAACGTACAGCCTGGTGACTACCCTTAACAATACTGCCCTGCATATTTGAAGGTCGCTAAGAGAGGAGATTTTAAAAGTTCTTATTATAAGAAAACAATTGTTACTACAGGTGATAATGGGTGTTAACTAAACTTGTTGTGGTAACGTTTCATAATATAAACATATATCAAATTATTATATTGTATGCCTAAAATTAATACAATGTTATTTTTTTTTTTTAAAGATTTTATTTATTTATTTGAGAGAGAGAGAATGAGAGACAGAGAGCAGGAGAGGGAGGAGGGTCAGAGGGAGAAGCAGACTCCCCGCTGAGCAGGAAGCCCGATGTGGGACTCGATCCCGGGACTCCAGGATCATGACCTGAGCCGAAGGCAGTCGCTTAACCAACTGAGCCACCCAGGCGCCCCTAATACAATGTTATATATCAACTGTATCTCAATTTAGAAAGAAAGAATACATTTGTGAATCTTTGTTTTGGAAATTACCCTAATATTAGGAGTGATAAGTATTTATCAAATTAAAATCATATTCCAGTGTTGGTTGTATGGAGAAATTTCTAAAGTAATCATTTGGTTTTAGGAAATATGTTTTGGTTTAGAATGCATATGAATTAGAGATGATCTTTTATTGTTCACGAGAATGCTTTAAATAGTATCTCCCTCAGTGAGATAAAGTAGTTAAGCCAGTCCCAGTTAGGCTCCCACTTCTAATGAGAATGTCTTAGGAATAAATAATTATTCCTAATGTGAAGAAAGTGCTTCTTCTTTGGGAAGAATGATTGGGCCAAGACTGCCTAGAAGTGCCCAAGCTAGGAAAGCAGGTGGGTAGAAGTGAGCGGTGGATAAGCATTGGAGGATTTTCAGTCTAAAGGGTTTAATTAGTTTAGTTTTCTAAACTAGAAATATAGGATTTAGCATGAATTTGTCATTCAGCCTATATTCTAAACAAAGGATACAAATATTTTGCTTCCGAAAACCAACCATCCAATTAAAAATATGAACTATATAAATAAATAATATTAACAAGAGGTATATAAATATAAGCTTTAGCTTTCATGTGTCTTTATAAATAATTAAAACAGGTGTGGGTTTTTCTTAGGT
Organism: Leptonychotes weddellii; assembly: GCF_054177405.1. NCBI lineage: Eukaryota > Metazoa > Chordata > Mammalia > Carnivora > Phocidae > Leptonychotes > Leptonychotes weddellii. The sequence goes on from NC_138371.1 coordinate 24,070,544, forward strand.
TGAAATTGATTGCAAAACTATCTTTGTATATTATTTTTATTCTAATTGCTGAAGTAGGGTAATTTAACACTTAAAGCATGAAAAATACAGAAAAGTAAGACTAGTTAGTCCACCAATCACAGAAACAACTCGAAACATTTTGCAGTATGTCCCTTTCATATATGTAAAATATATATTTACATATATTTTTAAATAATATGCAGAAAATATTCTTTGGTACTCCGTTTTTTACTTAGCAATATATTAAAAACTTTTAACGTTAATATTCTTCTAGAATGTTATTTCTAACATACACAGAATGCTGTCATATGGAGGTGCCATGATTAACTAATTGCTTGTTGGACATTTAAACTCTTCTCTAATATTTATTTATTTTTTTTTAAGATTCCATTTATTTATTTGACAGAGAGAGACACAGAGAGAGAGGGAACACAAGCAGGAGGAGTGGGAGAGGGAGAAGCAGGCTTCCCGTGGAGCAGCGAGCCCGATGCGGGGCTCGATCCCAGGACCCTGGATCATGACCTGAGCCGAAGGCGGACGCTTAACAACTGAGCCAACCTAGGCGCCCCCTAATACTTGTTATTTTAAATAATGTATAATGTGCAGGATCCTATATAGAACCTTATATAGTTCTCATTATTGCCCTAGGAAATGGCTAGAAGTCAAAATCTGTATCAGAGGGCTTTCACACTTTTTAAGGTATTTGACACATACTGTGAAACTTTGTTCCAGAGTACTTGTATTGAATTCCATACTTCCATCAGCAAAGTGTGAGAATGCTTTTTTCCCTGAATCTTTATCAACTACGGATATCTTCATTTAGAATAATCTTTGCATGGTAGCTGCACTTGTAGTGAGCAGAGCATAACATACGGAGAAGTTGAATCACTGTGTTGTACACCCGAAACTAAGGTAACACTGTATGTCAACTATCTCAAATAAAAAAATAAAATAATAAAATGAAAACATCTTTGCATGTTTTTAGATGAAATGTAAAATTTCATTGTTTTCTTAAACAACAATGTTGTTTACAGGTCTTATTGACCATTGGTCTGTGTATTTATATTCTTTGCCCATTTTTCTATTGGGGTTTAAAAACATCATTATTGAGCTTAAGGCTTTATAAAATAACAACATTAAAAATACTAACCTGTTGTCTATCACAAACATCACTCATCTTTACCCCTAATTTACCATTTCATTTTGCAACTACTCTTTTTATTTTTTTAGAATTTGAAATTAATTTTTTAAATTTAATTTTATTATGTTATGTTAGTCACCATACAATACGTCATTAGTTTTTGATGTAGTGTTCCATGATTCATTGTTTGTGTATAACACCCAGTGCTCCATGCAGTACGTGCCCTCCTCAATACCCATCACAGGGCTAACCCATCCCCCCACCCCCCTCCCCTCTAGAACCCTCAGTTTGTTTCTCAGAGTCCACAGTCTCTCATGGTTCGTCTCCCCCTCCGATTTCCCCCCCTTCATTTTTTCCTTCCTTCTCCTAATGTCCTCCTTGTTATTCCTTATGTTCCACAAATAAGTGAAACCATATGATACTCTCTTTAGGTAGTACGTCTGGAAAGATAATCAAGTGGGACAGATGGCATTGGTGGTGTCAAGGTAATAGCTAAGATTTCTAAGGTGGCCAGAATTCCTATTTGATTTTCATGTGGCCAAATAAATGTTTTTTGGTTCTCTGGTCATCAACAATACTCCTGGATCCAAGTATTTATTTTAAATGCAATTTCTTGGTCATAAAGGTAGTGGGACAAGGGGATGAAGACAGTAATAACGTTACTAGAGTGTACTGTAAATCCATAACTGTAATATGTACATAAAACAACTCAACATGTGACCAATAGTTAATGTCTTCAAGAGCACCCCATTATCCTCCATCAGATAACAGCTTCAGTATTTTATTAGAGCTATTGATGGTTTTACTAGTCAAACTGATACCTGCTACTCCATCTTCCCGCACCTCACCATCTTCCATTAGATGAACGATGGGGAGCACTGCTGCACAGATGCATGCTGGGAACACTGCTTGTGGAGGCTGAGGCACATGGTGGTTTGGTGTGTGTTCGGTGGTGTGTTCCTCATCTGAAGAGAAATACATAATCGGGGTGTTTTTCTCAGCATTGTCATTCTAATGCAACACCATTTCTCAGTTCAAAGCTTTCCTATTTAACGTTCTTTTGGTTATAGATATCTAGGTGTCTCAGCACCATTTGTTGAAAAGACTATTCTTTCCTTATTGGATTTTCCTGGTACCCTTTTCGAACACGAAATCAACATGAATATAATGGTTTACTTCCGGTTGTTCAATTCTATTCCATTGATTTACTGTCAATACCACACAATATTGATTACTGCTGCTTTGCAGTAAGTTTTGAAATTGGGAAATGTGAGTCTTCCAGCTTTGTTCTTCATTTTCAAGATTATTTTGACTATTCAAGTATGTCGAGCAATCACACTTTTTGGTAGGAATGTAAAATGACACAGTTACTTTTGAAAATAGCTCGGAGGTTTACCCCACCAAACTTGTACGTAACTGTTCATAGTAGTATAATTTAGAATAGCCAAAAGTGGAAACAACCCAAATGTTCACTAACTGGTGAATTAATGAACAATGCAGTATATCCATATAAGGGAACACTATCTGGTAATGAAGAACTGATACATGAAACCACATGGATGAACCTTGAAAATATGCTGAGTGGAAGCATCCAGTCACAAAAGGCCACATACTGTATGACTCCATTTATGTGAAATGTACAGAGTAAGCAAATCCATAGAAATAGAAGATAGATTATTTCTTGCCCCGGGTTGGAGAAAGTGTGGGTGAGGAACAACTGGTAATGGGTATAAGGTCTCTCTTTGGGACGATGAAAATATTCTAAAATATTTATGGTTAGAGGTGCTAACCATTGCATAATGGTTGCATAATATTGCATAATAACCAATGCATTGTATACTTCAAAAGGGTGAGTTTTATGGTACATGAATCATACCCCAATAAAATTATATCTGTTATAAAAAATATAAATGAGGCTTTGGCCCAATCCCTGTAAGTTGTGATTAATTAGCATTGGTCATTTTTGAAGTTTCCAAGGGTTATACAGCCAAGGGTTGAGGACCACTGGTTTCTGTACAACTTTTTAATGACTTTATAAATCAGGTGATGAAATTTGTATAATCATGAGCAGTGAGTCCCAGACAGTTATTCATGATTAGAGAAAACATATTTTTTAAATTCTTGGAACTGAAGGGTATCATGTCCCCTGCCCCCCGCACTCCAGAATCAGATTTCATTATAGGAGTAGCATGAACTCTGGTCTTCTTTTGATCATTAAATTATTCCAGAACAGCATCCTCAAGCATCCTACTGGGTCCTGGCCACTCATTGGAATCTCCATCCCAAGTAGATTTTAAAAACTGATGTGTGGGTCCCATTCTTAGGAATCTTGATTTGGTCTTGGGTGTGACCTGGGTATTTTTTTAAACTCCTCACTTGATTGTAATGTGTAGCCAGGGTTGAAAACCTACAGCAATAGGATTATTTGCAATGTAATTAAAATGGAGCCGATTTATAAAGGACAATTGCTGGGTAAAAAAAAAACAAAACTTTTTTTAGGGTACTACTCAATCTAATATTTATTTTTTGAACTTCAAGTCCTGAAACAAGTTATTTAATGAAGACAGTGAAGTGTAATAAGAATACTAACTGGCAAATGTTTCAAAACACACATGAGTCATGAGGAATAAATAACACATTTCTAAGAGGACACACCTTCAGCACTAACAGCTGAACGCACAGACCAGACTGACCCTCGGCGGAAGGAGTAATTCCTGTGGGAAGTGCTGGAGGTACAGGACGGACTCACAGACAGTCGACGGGATGCCAGATTGGTGACTTCTTCTACTGGCAAAGAAAATGGGGAATGTGACCTTTGGTTTTGTAACGAAGTTGTCATCATCACAACTATAGCTGTACTTACATCACCAGTATATACTGTGCTCAAAGCGTAAGGCTTAAGTAATTTAGAGTGTACTTAATGAATGGAAAAAATCTTTTAGAAACACAGCCAGAAAATTCTCACAGATTCCACAAAAGCAGGGCAGAGAATCCCCGAATTAGAATGGTTCGTAAATTATTCCTGATGCCAACCAACAAATTGGATGCATTTGTGAAGGTTGATAGTTAATGGACTAACCCCATTTTTAATGATGAAAGATTGACTGCATTTACTTTAATACACACTCTGGATTTAGCTGTTCTCTGAATCATAATCACTGCTTGGTCCATTATCATATTGGTTCATTCAATGTGACTAACTCCCTCCTCTAGAAACAGGCCAACTCCAAAAATGAAGAACACAACAACTTTCCTCTTTCTTTCGCTAGTGTCAGGAGGTGAGAGAGAGACAGAGGGCACATATAACCTCATGTCACATAAAACCGTACTGTTTATTCCAAAGCTAGTCCTTTCCATTTCCTGTAACTTAGCCCCCCAGGAAGTCCCATGTGTAGGGGGCACCTTCTTCTTCTGGCTCTGAGCTGGGCGTGCAGGTGGGCTCATAGCAAGCCTCCTGGGTGATGGGGATGGCGGTGATGAGGCTGGCTTCTCTACCAAGACGTTTCTTCTCTTCCTCCTGTTGCAAGTTCTTTAAGATGTGCTCTGCTCTCTGATGGGAGCGGGACACAGCCCGGGCTGAAAAGGATTTCTATGGAGACACGAAGACCAATTTATTTTGTAGAAACTGCTCTACAAGGTCACAGCCATAAAGAGTATTGCCATAGAATTACACAAATGTGGCACTTTGTCCTCAGAAAATGGAAGGGCACCCATGATTTAGTTTCATGGCCATTTGTTCGTTTTTCTGCCAGGTTTCCAGGTTGTGTGTAACTAAGCTATTCATTTTCATTCAATCAGAATAATTCTTCAAGAATATCTGTAAGTTTTGGGATTTCAACTTTAGAATTTGGGGTGATATCAATGACCCAGTCTTTAAACATTCAAATCAGATAAAGAATTTTAATATTCTATTCCTTTCCACAACTTTTTGAAATGGTTTTAAATAAAGGACATTTATTTCATAGGTTAATAAAAGAGAGAACCACAGAGAGGAGGAGGAATGGGATCTCTCACATAAACCAATTAGTTATATGATTTATTTCATTTTTGTATCTCAAGTGTCTACCACACCGTAAATACTTAATTATTGTAGATAAATAGAATGGCACACTGCAAATACATAACAATATTTGTAGAAACAAAGTGAATAGAAATTATGAGAGTTGATAGGGTTACTGAGGTTGAATACAGGATCTTTACATAAGACTAAAGGTTTCCTATGCTGAATGGCACAGTAGCAATTAAGGGCATTAGATGAGCCACGTGGCAATTTATTTGCATGCCAGGGGTTAAGCTGATTTATTATATTAAGGTAAGGTAAGAATTGTGGAATGAGAGAAAGAAAACTGGATACAGCATCAGGGGTCTTGGTTTCAAATTCCTTGCGAACTTGGGATAGAGAATGTACTTGGCTCAAATGAATCCATTGTCTGTACAGGAGACAAATCAAAGATCCTTATGCCAGTGATTCAGAAGCTGAATTTATGTTATAAACATTTTCACAAGTCAAGAGCTCAAACAGTTCTCCAAAGAAATGCCTAGCAAAAGTGTGATGTGTAAAAATGTTCAACCTAACTTCATATATCCAAGTGACTTTTTAAAGAATCACAATGGCTTTGTTTTTCGCCACTCAAAGTGGCATTAAAAAAAATAATACTAGCTAATTTGAATAAATATGGCACACTTTCCTGTTCTATTGTATATGGGTAAAATGGTAAAATCTTCCTGGGGCTATTTTGGGTGGTGTATCAAAAAATCTTTAATATTTATATACCAATTGCCCTAAATTCAATGGGAATTTGTGCAAGAAGATAGTCATGGATTTGGGCCAAAGAACACATCTATGTTCTTTTCCTTTTATTGATTTTCCATATTTTCTACATTATTCTTGTAATTCAGAAAATTCAACAAGAGAAAAAGTCCTATTTTGCACTCATTTTTTGCAAAAGGCACACATTCTTGGTTCTTCTTTATGAATGGACAGTGTTTCTAAACTTAACTGCTTATGAATTATATTACATGCAGCACTGATATATTAGAGTACACAAGATCTGAGGTCTCGGAGTGATATCTGTGATGATGATACTAATGATCAACAAAATGAAGAATAGACCAAAGTCCCAACAAGGAAATAAGTGCTGCCAACTCAGTTCTTTTTCTTATTCACCCAGGGTCAACCTCATTACCTTTTGGGTAGCTTAGGTATTACAGGTTAGACGAATATCTTTGTTTTATAATAACTAGAGACAAAAGTGCTACCCTTGGCCAAGAAATCAATGGCTAATGCTTTTAATAGTTGTAAAAGGTGGCTGCTACTGTGACCATAGAACAAAACTGTGTTGGCTTGGAGGTCTGCAAATGCTCACTACTGGATATTAGTTCCTTCTATTCTATTCACAAGAACAAAGACCTCTCATGGCTTATTTTCTGTGTTATGACATTCTTCTGACAAGAATGAACAAATTGTCTCATGCACTCATTGTCCTTCTCTCTTACATGGATACCACAGAGCCTGAAGAGATGAGAAAGAAAGTGCCTGTTACTCACAGACTGGTCTTCATTAATGGGGTCCTGGACACTCCCGCTGCACTGAGGGACCCAAGGGGGGTCAAACATTGGGACAGATGGCATTCCAAGCACTGGTGAGGGCAGGGTGAAGTTTATACTGGGAGGCGGGATCTGTTAGTTGATATCAGAAGAATGAGGTAAGATGGAAAATAAGCTAGAATGAGTCTGAAGTATAATTATGAAATCATCTTATAGAGTACATGATGTTACAAAGCACAGGATGAACGTCTCTGGGTCTCAGTTTACTCATTAAAAAAATGAAGGGTTTCAACTATATGATCTCTATTTGTGTTAATTATCCCATCCTCCAAAAAATATCTGTATAAATAAAACAAAGTACCTGAAAGATTATACCCCAACCTTTTGTGGGCATACCTCTGGGATAGCTTATAGAAATTTGATTTTCTTGCTCTACCACTCTTTTTTACTTCAATATTTTTTAAAACAAGAATTCATTTGTATATGAGGTAGTTTTACTTATATAATCACAGAGGGGAAAGAAAAAGAAGCATCTCTTAGGCTATACACTGTAGATTTGAGGCTCAAGGATTTAAAGAAGCCTTGGGTTGGGTTTGCAAATCTAATTCCTATGGCAGAAATATCCCTCACCTTAAAAATCTGCTGTGCTCCTTCCTCCATCCGGGGCCAGACCTGGTAGCGAAACCTCCAGAGTGTGTGGAACTTGAGAACGGCGTTCAGCCTCTGTACTGTCTCTGGGTGGTGGAACTCGGACATCAACATGTCAGACACAGCCTCAGGGACTTTCACCGCACACAGCAGGAACATGGCAGCTAGAGACAGCCAACAAATCATCAGCTACACATCTTTTAATTTTGCTTGGTCCTGGGGGATGGGGAGAAGCAGGGACTTGTTCCTGTCTCCTGAAAATGACTCCTGAGCTAAGGGAGCCAGGCCACCAGCACTGGTGAGAGCAAATCTTCTTTCAGTCACTGAAAACCAAACATGATCCTTTGTGCCATCCACAATCTTCCAGTATCTGGTGAAGGCAACGGCAACATGATATTTCCGTAGAATACCTCATTCCAAGCAAAGCTTCCTTTGGCTCAGAGTGAAAAGTGAATGTGAGAGGAAGCAAATGAAAAAAGGAAATGATATACTGAAATATCCTTTTTAGGAAATGATAAGAATCATGTCATAGTCATCCTGGGACAGTGCACAAAAATGTCCATTAAAAACTGTCCCAGTTACATTATATTAAAAATAAAATCCACATTGTAGACTGTATTAGAAACCTCCACCCTTCTGAGAGATAGAAGAGATCGAGAAGCCAAAAGAGATTTCATGAATCATGACACCATTGCTGTTTTTTAATTTCGGGAAAAGTCAAATATCAGTAAGAGAAAGGTCAAGTGCCACAACAAGTTACAAAGTTAATGAATAATGGGGCAGAAAAATACACTCTGTAGCATAGATGGATGAGCTAGTGTCAGTCATAAAAACATAATTTAAAATTCTCTTGTACTTTTTCCTGGATCATCAAAACATACTCAGACAATTGTGTTAGGACAGCTGGGGTTGAGTGTCAGCTCTGAAACCTCTCTGCTCTGTGCTCCCGGGAGAGCGTCTCCACCTCTCTCAGCCTCTGTTTCTTTAGGGGCAGAATGTCAATGATGATGATGATGATACTTGTCTCCAAATTTGTTGTTAGAATAAGATAAAATAATGTATGAGAAAGAGCTCTGTGACGTGAAGAGTATTACACGCTTCTAAAGCATGTCTTATTTTCTAGAGGCAATGTGGCATATGGGAGGGACATCGCTGTGTGCAGTCAGAAGACCTGGATTTGGTGTCCCGGCCCCGCTGCTTCTGATCTGTGTGCACTCGCATAAGTCCCTTCAACCCTCTGAGTTGCAGTTTGCTCACGTATAAAATGGTTGTTACGGGGATCAAGTAAGAGCACCTGTGTGCTATGGTTCTATAAGAAATGTTAGCTCTTGTGACCATTAGTGTTTGATAAGCCTTTTCTTTATCCGACTAGTTCCTTAAATTTCCACTCTTTCTCCCTTCTTTTCTTTTCTTTAAAGCGTGCTCTGTTCTGTCTCAATTTTTAAACACCACGGTCTCTCTTTACATCATTGCAAGTTGGAGTTTTATCCACCTCATTCCTAGCACCGAAGCAGTTTTCTTATAATGCTCACTAATCAGTAGATCCAGTGGTACTTTTTATAGCATTTGTGTCCTTTTCATTTTTAACACTTTCATGACCATCTCCTTGAAGAGCTATCCTTTGCTTGCATGGTTTGAGGTTGAGCTCTTCTACTTTTTTTTTTTTTAAGATTTTATTTTATTTATTTGAGAGAGAGAGAATGAGAGACAGAGAGCATGAGAGGGAGGAAGGTCAGAGGGAGAAGCAGACTCCCTGCCAAGCAGGGAGCCCGATGCGGGACTCGATCCAGGGACTCCAGGATCATGACCTGAGCCGAAGGCAGTCGCTTAACCAATTGAGCCACCCAGGCGCCCCGAGCTCTTCTACTTTTCTGGTCATTTCCCAGGGTATGCTGTTGGCTGCCTGTCCTCTGAAGGTATGGAAGACCAATGGCTTAGTACCCATCTTTCTGCTCTTTATTCCATAGATTCTTCCTCCAGAAATCCCATCCGTGCTCACTGTTTCAGCTGCCACAAAGATCAGATTTTTTCCCAAGCTTACCTCTACCTTTGCCCTTTTTTCATTAGCTTTAATGTCATGTCACCAACTTTACATCTCCTAACCATGTAAAACCGAACTGCTTTACTCATTGCTGCCATATTCAATGCATACTGTATATACAACACTACTCTTTTTTCTAGAACCCATGAGTGGTTTTCCACAGTTCAGTGGAAAGTCCATACTCCTATGAGTGTCATTCAAGGGCTGTTACAAACTGAGTCCCACTCACTTGTCTAATACCATGGACTGGGGACCCCTTTACAAAAGCCACCCCAGTCTCAATTCTTCCTCAGGCTTTCCAAATAAGCCCCGTGCATTTCCACACCCCACGTGGCTTTGCATACACCATCCTCTTCCTTCTAGCTTTCCTTAAAGCCCAGTCTACCTGTTCATATCTTCCATGGAAGTTTCCATATGTCTCATATTTGAGGAGCGTGCCTTTCCCTGTACTCTCTCTCTCAGAAACATGTGGTAGAGAAGAAAAATCCAAGCTTTAATGCAAACAGAAATATTTTACAAAGACATTTGTTGCAATGTAGTATAAAAAGCCGTTAATAAACCAAAATTTCCATTAGTAGTCCAGGTTAAATAAATTGTTATGACCATTCAATGAAATATTTGGTAGGCATTAAAAAGAATGAGGTGAATCTTCCAGCTAATGCGAAAAAATGGTCTCCTAGGGAATGCTTCTAACCACTTCTCATTTGGGGCTGCCTCATTTGAATTGGTTTTTGCTCAAATAAACTCTTCAAATTTTTAGTGTACCTCAGTGTATCTTTAACAGTTCTGGTGTCATGAGAGGGAACCGAAGGAGACCCCGATGGCCCCCAGGAGCAAGGAACAACCAGGTATAGGTACCTATGGAGCCCCTGACATTGCAGACTTTATTTTAACAACTTCTTTTTTTTTTCTGAGAGAGAGACAGAGGAGGAGCCGGGGAGAAGCAGAGGGAGAGGGAGAGAGAGTCTTAAGCTGGGTGTGGAGCCCAACCTTGGAGATGGATCTCACGACCCTGAGATCATGATCTGAGCTGAAACCAAGAACCAGACACTTAACTGACGAAGTGACCCAGGCGTGCCAGCGTTTCTATTTCCATACTGGGTCTGAAAACTGGCCAGAATTAGCCTGGGTCAAACTGGCTTCTGAGAACTGATTCAAATTTAGAAATTGGGCTGGGTCTGGGGTCAGACTGGGTCTGAACTAAACCAGACTGGTCCAATATGAGGCCTCAGGTGAATAAAATTTTATTTTAAGGCTGAACAAGTAGGTTCACCTTATCAAAGGTAATGACAGTAGCCCCAGTGGATAACTTTTAACGATTTTAGAGAAGCTTATCCATTTATGAAGTGCCCTAGAGAGAAAGCGGTCTCAGCCAGGCACTCACTATACTTGGGGGTAGCTCTGGGTTTTGGGAGGGAAATATCTTTTGCATCATCTCTGCCTCCTCATGTGTCCACGGCGTTGTGCAATACTGCCAGAAATATTTACTGTCTGTCCCGGATGAAACCTGACAAGTTATTCAAAAGGATTTATTTTTAAGTAGCTCTATGGTCAGAAGTTGGCCAAATTGGAAACTGATATTCAGAGCCTGATAGGAACTTTTGTTTTTAATGCCTCCTCTCCTAAGGCAAAATGAAGCTATGTGCTCTGAGGGAAAGTAAAACATTCTGAAGCCATTGAGGAAGGATTTACTAAAACATTCCAAAGAAATAGCTGTAAATCTAGAACCTGGGAATCTTTTGATTTCCATCTTAGTTGAAGATCTTCTCTGGGATATAAAGAAGTGATTTGAGGATAATGTAGCTGGATGGCTGGGTAAGCATCTTGACATTTAAATTATATCCCAGTCCTTTGAGGAATTACCAACTGTACCTAACAAATCGAGTCTTTACAAAAACAGAAATGCAGCCCTAGAAAAATTCAAAGCCCAACTATCCTTTTTTTACCAATCTCCAAACCCCTATTCATCTGAAAAGGCTTTCAGATATTGTGAAAAATATGGATTTAGGAAACAAAAGCCCTTCTTGAAGAAACTTACATCCCTTCTCTATGCCTTTGAGATGTGAGTGTTGTATCTGATTTTTCCCTTGAAATGCAAATTCAGGGAGGTAATTCTTTTTTTTTTTTTAAAGATTTTATTTATTTATTTGAGAGAGAGAGAATGAGAGAGAGCACATGAGAGGGGGGAGGGTCAGAGGGAGAAGCAGACTCCCTGCCGAGCAGGGAGCCGGATGCGGGACTCGATCCAGGGACTCCAGGATCATGACCTGAGCCGAAGGCAGTCGCTTAACCAACTGAGCCACCCAGGCGCCCCTCAGGGAGGTAATTCTTATCAGGAAAGTATATAATGGGCCACTCCTCCTGACCCCAGTGCAGATCATTCTGCCCCTGGGTCCTGTCCCTGTGCTTTAATAAAACCACCTCTTTGCACCAAAGATGTCTCAAGAATTCTTCCTTGGCTGTTGGCTTCAAACCCTAATGTCTTTCCTACATCAATGTGATCTAGAATAATCTTTGATAAATAAAAACTAGTTTAAGTTTGTTGATTTAATTAAAACAATACTATCAAAGTTATCAGCATTATATAATACTCTTATTCTAATAGGTTTACTAAAAGCCAGATGAACTCACGTTATCTCTGTTGTAGAATTTATCAGCAAGAAAGAGAACTTAAAATGATGAACTGTTCTGTGTCTTAAGAAATTTTCATGGGTAAACATTATTGTTAAGAATTAGTAGATGTAAGATTTACTATGAGGAAGAATATACTTCTAGAAATTGTGAAATGTATTAATAAATTTGCCAATCCACAGAATGCTACTATCACAGTCCACAACTGCTTACTTCTTAGTTATCACTAGGAATAAAGGATTCTAAGGGTTAAGAACCCTAATCAATATATGTAACTAAAACTTAGAAATAATAAGGATGAAAAATAGGTAAGCAAAGTAAAATGACCCCTTGTTCCAGAATGAGGAAGATTAAAAAACGTAGAACAAAATCTGAATGGGTATGAAAAAAATTGTAGAAAATTTGTAGAAAAGGAATCTTGGAAAGTAAATATGACATGTGGTTAAGCTGACTGAAGTTGGAATGGATGTATTTAAGTTTTTAAATAATGAGTTTTAATATTAAAAACACACTGATAAAAAAGTTAGAATTTGGTTTTGTCTCGGCTGAAAAACCAAACTTTTCTTGGACTATCGGTCTGCTTTTCATAAAAGATTGTGAAAAGTGTCTTTTGTTTTTTTTTTTACCTTTTGAGTAATCTACCTGGAAAGCAAAGGTTTTGTGTCATACCAAAATAATTTACTGTGCTTCATGTTGTCTTTATCAGGTCTTTGATCACTTAAGAAAACCCATTTTTTTTTTTAAGAGCGAGAAAGAGAGAGAGGAAGGGGGGTGGGGAGAGGGATAGAGAGAATCTTAAATAAGCTCTCCACCCAGTGCAGAGCCCCACATGGGGCTCCATCTCATGACCCTGAGATCATGACCTGAGCTGAAATCAAGTCAGATACTTAACCCACTGAGCCACCCAGGTTCCCCTATATTTGCCTTTAAAATCTATTTTGGCTTTAGTTAAGTAGATAATTAAGTATTATTTCATAGTGATCTGAGATCCTATTTACTCAAATGTTCAAGCCTTTTGACATTTTGGCAGCCACCCAAAATCAAATTCTAAATGAAGTCTCTTTGATTTCAAAGTAACTTTGAGTTTTCCCAGAGGGTCCCTAGAAAACCTCAAAGAATTTGTCTCTCACCTTGTAAGAGAGATGTTAAACTAGGTTTATTTGGTATGTTAAATTATGTGGAAGCACTGTCAAGTAAGAATTGACAATAAACTTCTGAAGTTATAGGTGTATGGAAATATATTACTAATATAGGTATTTCAGAAATCGTTCCTATTTTCTAGGAAGTTGTCAATACTCTCATCCAATTATTATCCTAAATTATTGTGTACCAAAGATATAACTGCATTTCTTTATCAAATGAACTCTCATCAGATCTTTAATCATGGCTACTTTTTTAAAGGTCTTTTTGTTATTTACAGACAGTTACTGTTTTACTCTGATGCTTTTATGAAAGTGCTTCATCTTCAGAAAGATTCATGGTAATATCATAAAATTGAACTGGTTAAGAATTTCCAGCACTAGGGCGCCTGGGTGGCTCAGTTGGTTAAGCGACTGCCTTCGGCTCAGGTCACAATCCTGGAGTCCCAGGATCGAGTCCCGCATCGGGCTCCCTGCTGAGCGGGGAGTCTGCCTCTCCCTCTGACCCTCCCCCTTCTCATGTGCTCTCTCTCTCTCAAATAAATAAATAAAAAAAAAATCTTTAAAAAAAAAAAAGAATTTCCAGCACTAATGGAAAAAACAATTCAAGTAGAACAAGAATTAATGATATGAGACTGAGTGGACTAATGAGGGTGATTATAATTTTTTTAACCCTTTTTCTTTGAAACATTGCTGGTTCCTTAATGTTTTCTTTTTCCAGATTTAAAGGAATGTTTTTTCTCTTTTCTCTTAAGCTATCTATGACTTACAGTAATTTTATAAAGTATATTGCTATAAGTAAAATGGAAACATTTACTTTTTCTCCTTACTGATTCCTCCAGAATTCAGAAATTCATTCAGTATTCTTTTTTTTAAAATTCTTTTTTTTTTTAAAGATTTTATTTATTTATTTGAGAGAGAGAGAATGAGAGAGAGCACATGAGAGGGGGGAGGGCCAGAGGGAGAAGCAGACTCCCTGCCGAGCAGGGAGCCCGATGCGGGACTTGATCCAGGGACTCCAGGATCATGACCTGAGCCGAAGGCAGTCGCTTAACCAACTGAGCCACCCAGGCGCCCCATTCAGTATTCTTATTTTCATGACAACATAATTATTTGCATAAGTTCAATAAGAACCTGTTTTCAAATAACAGGGCGCAACTGGAAACATTGGTTTTATTACCAAGGTTTGACTGGAATGTTGTATTTGAGAAGATGCATAAAATCAGATATGACCAGACACTTTTAAGGGACTAAGGTTGACTTTATGGTGCCAATAAAAACTCATTGGAAAAATTGGCCTGGTATATTGCTTACAGGATTCCCTGCAGCCTTACCAGGTGGGTAAGGAAGGCCATCTCCTGGCAGGCCCAGGAAACTCAAGATATCCTGAGGACCTCAAGAAGAGAGGAATTTAGCCAAATCTATAGGTATTCCAGGTGAAGCCCAATGGTGAATTCTTCACTTGGCTTCTTCACCTGGAGAGGTTTTTAAAAGGCCAATCTAAGATTCCTTATAAAAAGTTCCAGCAAAACAGATTTGAAAAAAGCCTATAGGATCAATCACTCTTCCTACTGCACTTAGATAAATAATCAGGCCAGGTTTAATGAGACTAGACTTATTTTTGCAAATAAATCAGCCTTCCTGTGATTATCTTTGATAGAAATGAGGGTGAGTGTAGAGAAAAAATTGTGTTTCAATAAAAAATGGTAACACTTGTGGATATCAGATTCTAGTCCGGTTCATCGTTTTTGATGTTTCATTATTTATCTGTATACCAAACTGGATCTTGAATTCTTCTAGTTTCCTCAAATATCTGGCTACAACTCCCCAAACTAATGTTTCCCACCTTCTGATTTGGAATCACTAAGAACAAAGACTGCCCTTGAAACGTCCTTGGAAGGACGTTTCATACCAGCTCCTCCTTACTACCCAGATGGCAGCCAAACTTCAGGGACTTGAATGAAATCCCTCATTAAAGAGATCCTCTAAACTCTTGAAACTGCACACCAGCTGGAGATCTAAAATTAAAATGGACTAGGGAGGTTCCTCCTCAGATGCAGATGGCATCTTGGGGACAGCTCTCCCAAGATCCCAGAGCAAGATTGTCATCTCCGATATTAAACCTTCATTCCTGTTGCCTTTTTGCTGCTTGCTTTTTCTCTGTTAATGAACAGGAGAGACAGTGCTCCTGAACTCTGGCCGCTATGGCTGGATCTACTGCTAAAGCTGTAGCTGTACAACAAAATCTCTATATTTTCTTGCTAACTTGGTTTTAGAGAATAGAACTGCTTTACTTCTCGGCTGAACACAGAATCTGCTGTGCCATAATAAAATACTCCTTGCTGCACCTGGATCAAAACCTCTGGTATTGTAGCGAATACAAGAAATTAACAAATAAGCCACTTGGCTAGAACAGGTATATTCCTGACCTATTTATACCAAGTGGCTTGGTTCATGGGGACCCTGGCTGAGAAGCATCCTTCAGTCTCTTGGCATTAAATTCCTAATAGTTCTCATTGTAGTCTCCCTGGTGTGTTAACATTCTCTCAATGATCTTAAATGCATGTTCACAACCATCAACCATATATTACATGGTCTCACTGTGCTTGGAGAAGCAGAAAGAAGATGGACAATGAGATGAACAGCAAAAACAATTGTTTTAAGGATCTGACATCATAACCTATGAGTTTCATAATGAGACAAGAGCAACGTAACCCCTATCTGACTGAGTGGCACTAATACCAAATTTTTGGTTGATCTCTCATGTATGAGAGGATGACCGAGAGGGGGTAATTGTTAAATTAATTAAATAAGGAGACCATTAACATGATGTGGCTCTAATCCTGTGGTGACCTATGTAAGGAAATGAAATCTAAGCTTCTAAACGCCTCAAGGTTACAAATCATAATGCTAAGGACAACCAGTCACAAACAGCCAAACTAGGCTTTTAGCTACAGCCAATCAGTAGCTACCTAACTTTGCTTCTGTCCTTTTTCTGTAAAAGCCTCTCCCTGGGCTCCTGTTGGTGGAGTGCTTCTAAAACACTCCTAGTTTGGTGCTGCCTGATTTGGATAGATTTTTCTTCACATAAACTCTTAAAAAAATCTAGATATAAAGGAAAACTGCAAAGTTCAAAAGACTTTATGGATGTCTTATTTGTGTGAAAAAAGAAACAACATATACGCTGGTACTTTGGTATATATATATGTGCATAGTGTACCCTAGAAGGATTCCTGAAAAACTTAAAAATTGTCACCGAGAGTGACTGAGAGAAAGTACTTTTAGTTTCATACACTTCTGTATTATTTGAATTTTTACCACATACATTTTGCAATTAAAACAACTCTATATGACTAAAAGAGTATGTAAAGAAGTGGAAAAAGGTGAAGAACGCACATTTTGCACGTACCTTTTACTAGCTATGTGGCTTTGGATAGGTCATCTAAATTTCAACAAATTTGTTTTAATACTGTAATTTGGATATAAAACATCACTTGTGAATGATTTAATAAAGTTCATGATGGCGGTTCATGGTAAATCTGGGAAATCACAACACACAAAAAGAATTTCTCTTTTGTGAAATATAGTGACAATATCGGTTCCGGGGAAAATTATTTTTTATAATTTGGCAATGCCTTCAGAGAGACATGCTCTCTTGTGCAGACTATGGGGTAAAAAGTAAAGGGTGTGCTTAGCACTTCAGTCTCCCTCCCTATAGTGTCCAGCTCTGTCTAAGGTTCTAGCAATTGTTGTCCATCTGACCTCGGTGTGAAAGGGAATGGATGCATTTCTTTCTTAAATGCTGGGATGAGTGGCGACCAGGGTCATGGGTGATCTTTCTTTACCTGCCGCCCCTGCCATGTGCTCATCCATGCTGAGCAGAAGCTCCCAGGCAGCCGGCTGGATGTCTCCGTACATCTCTTCGGTCAGAATTGGTGCTGCCTTGATTAACAGTGATAAAGGAGCAGGCGACAGGCTCATCACCTGGGAAAAGGTGGAAGGCACGTCTTAAAATCACTGAAGACATTGACTGCTGGACTCCTCTTGAAACCCAAGTACCACTTCCATTCCCTGCTTTCCTTAAATGACCTTAAAATACTTTCTAAAATGATAGCATATTTATTGGCATGGTGTATAATAAACTTTATACCTTATTAGTCGATGTATAACTACAAAAGATATACTAATTTTATAATGCTTTCACCACAAAAACTATTTTGCAGCCACCTAAGGAATAAACTATAGAATAAGCTCTATGAGAAAAGAAAGACTCCAGCCAGTATATCTTTGTGTTAAAAGTGCTGGTGGACTTTCAAAGCATCCCGTTTTCCTTTCTGTTAGGAGCTGATGTCCACTGAAGACAATGGGCAGCCTCAAATTTGTAAAGGAGTTCCATTCAGAAAGTTAGTTTTCTAAGCCAGTGAACTTGGATGACATTTTCCCTTTGAAATATTGCATATTGTGGTTCTTGCCCTAGATTAGGCCACAAACATCCTATTTAATCCATTATTTCAGATAATTTATTTTTTAAAGATTTTATTTATTTTAGAGAGAGAGAGCAAGCACAAACGCGAGCAGGGGGAGGGGCAGAGGAAGAGGGAGAGAGAAAGAATCACAAGCAGACTTGCCACTGAGCGCAGAGACTGAGGCAAGGCTTAAGCCCAGGGCCCCGAGATTGTGACCTGAGCCAAAACCAAGAGTCTGATGTTCAACCACTGAGCCACCTAGGTGTCCCCATTATTTCAGATTATTCAGGTGATAAATGTAGGTTGTGGACAGTCTAGGTCTTTAACCATTTTAAAAATTTTTCAGAAGAGGCACCTGGGTGGTGCAGTTGGTTAAGTGACAGACTCTTGGTTTCCCTTCAGGTCCTGATCTCATGGTCCTGAGATCAAGCCCCACATGGGGCTCCATGCTCAGTGTGGAGTCTACTAGAGATTCTCTCCCTCTGCCCCTCCTGCTCGTGCTCTCTCTCAAATAAAGAAATAAATCATTAAAGAAAAAAAACCTTTCCAGAAAAACAAGCTGTTTTTCACCCCCCACCCCGCCCCATCCCCTGCCCTGGGAATACAATGTCATGGTTTAAACGTTAGGTTGTAATAACAATATAACAATGTGTCAAATACTGCATAAGTAGATAAATATACTGTCTCTTTTAATCCATGCAATAATCCTTTGAAATGGGCCTAGTGTTATAATCCCCATTTTATTTATGTATGAGGCAGCTAAGAGCAAGAGAAATTAAGCAACTTGCTCAAGGTCCCAGAGCCAGAGCGGCAGCTGTGGGATTTGAACCCAGAAAATCACATTCTAAGAGTGGTGAGTATCGCCACCACATGCCGGTGGGGGATTGGCTTCATGGAGTGGGGTGAGTGGGAGGAGGCACGGTTCCAGCCGAGCTCCCCAAGCCCTGTCTCTGTGGAAGCTGGCTGGCTAACAAGAAGGGATTTTTTTTTGCTTGCACACTTGGTGGCACTCTTCCCCACCAATTAAAGGGGTCTTCAGGCTAACACTGTGCTGAGTGGCTCTGGACATCTCAAGCGTTGTAAATGGGATATCTGGCACCCCCTCCCGATTACTGCTCCATGAACGTTTCTGATCCAGCGGTCAACACCTGCAGTCTGATGTATTTCAGCATTCCTGAGTCCTTTTTCCCTTCCAGGTTGGCCTCTGAAACTCTCTTCTTCAGAGAAGGCGTCCGTAGGCATGACTTCTCTGAGCACTGCAAAGAACATAAGATAAGTGATGAAGAGTGTTGCGTTCTCTCAAAAGCCAGCTGGGCTGTTCCCCCCAAATTCTCCAAACAACCATTTTCATCTAATGGGAGGGACGATGTAAATCTCTTTATAGGCCCACACCTGAAAGTGATAAAAACAGTTAATTTTGGAATGAAAGGGAGCTCAGAGATATTTAGCTACGATGGAAACTGGGGTCCAAAGAAGCGGAATAACTTGACCAAGTCACAAAGCTGGCTGTGAGCAGAATTAAAAAAGGACAGGGCTCTCCTGACTTCTGTTTCAGAGCCAGTTATATTCCATGAAGCTGTTAAAAACACACATCTTTTAAAAAATTAAGTCAGTTAAAACCCACTCTGTCTAATAGCCCTCTTTACAGGTTTGGATGTTACACCCCGGCCATTTGGTCATAGAAGAAAGAATGTATTTCCTAAAGGACTGTTAGGAAGTAAAAGATAAAAGACTCATCAAGGAAGTACAAGTTCAGAGCATTTATTATCTAGGCCTGAGTTATAAGGTAAAATGGTTTCTTTAAAAAAAAAAAAACAAAACTCATTTAAAAAACAAAAAACAAAACCATACTCGTCTATAGGAGGCAGCAGCTCTTTTTTCAAATTGTCTCCTGAACCAGGGTCCAGAAGAAAACTGACTTCTGCATAAACACAGAGGAGACAGGGTTTCCTTCCTCCAACCCCCTAAATGCCAGGGGATGGTGGGGACAGAGCAGCTGGGAGAATGATCGGTCCTAATGGTGACAGGCTCTTGTTTATTTATACCGAGTCTTGATTGCTCCTCCTTGTGCACTCCGGGCTGTGCAAAGAAGGAATCCATCCTTCTACACAGAATAAATGCTCATTTGTTTTTCCAGTTCCATGTCAATGAAACACTTTCTCCCTCAAAGCTGAGGAAAAAACGGAAATCCTTAAGAATTTTTGAACAGAGCTTCACAGTGTTATAGATGGATAATTGGGAAGAAAAGACAAATCTAAAAGTACATGAATGTTCCAAGAAAGTCTTTCAAAACTCTGACAAAAAGACAGAAGACAATGCATCTGGTGTGTGACTGGTATGGAATGAACTTTTAGAATGAATTTACTTCGAAACAAATGAATCAGAGCTCTTGCTGTGTTTTCTAAAGATAAAAACGTGGAGGCACATACTTGGGAACACATATCATTTGAGGAGATAAATCCTGCATTACATTTTTTTTTTCTGTGGATGTAAAAACAATATACAGCAAGATCCATGCCTGTTTTATAATTGGGAAACTGTTCTAAAATCATATGGCAATCATTTTCCACATAAATGTAGGGGTGTGTTTGACTTCCTTTTTAAAAAGTCAAGTTATTTTAAAAGGGGCAGCTCTCTTATTCTACTTATAAAACTATATGTGCAAAGTGCAGAATGTCTGGAAAACACAGGAAAACTTGGAAGAAGAAAACAAAAATCCCTATAATCTTTAACTCAGTGACAGCCATTATTTTGTTCCTTTCAGCCTTTTTTTCATTCTGTGCATCTTAGCACAATGGTGAGGATGTCATTTATGTGGCTCACAATTTTAAACAACTCATTTTGTTAGGATCTTAGGATATTTCCCCAGGTTATTAAATATGATTTTCAAAATAGGATTTAAAATATGATTTTCACATTTTGTTAATATCTCACCCTTTCTCCTCTGGCTGGATATTTTGTCTTTCTCAGGGTTACTTTTGAACAATACCTCTTGGTTAAATTATAGGTTTTTTTAATCAGGCAGATACTAGCTTAGAAGAAAAAGGGTGAACATTCATGTTTGCCTCTGACACTCGGGGAAATGCAGGATTGTTTAATCCTGTTTACTAGCGACAGAAGCTGCATGTCAAGCTTCTCAGCTATCAAATATTTAATAGTCTTGCACGCTTCCCTGGGAAGCATCGTGTGTTCTGGTGCCTCATCATCGTTAGGATGCTTGTGTTAGAGGAAAGGGAAGGGAACTGGCAGGTCTTGCACTCTAGGGTGATGGGCTAGTCACTTCTTCTGAGTGACTTGTCAAGGCTTGAAAGGTACGTATCAAAGATGCGTACTTGGGTGATGGGCACTCGGGTAACACTGTGAAAGTCCTCAAGTCCCTCTACTGGTGTGACTCCTAAGTCAGACTGACAAGTCTATCATCATTTGCTTTTTGGCTTTTATAACTCGATGTAAAACTTGGCTAGAAGAGAGCTAGTTGCTGGATAGGGGAGGCTAGTTCTGAAGGCATCTTTTGTTATTAGTGTTTCATGGAAGAGTAAGAAATTTCACTGGACTGTAAGTTGCATACGCTGTTTGGAATTACACATCAAGCTGGGACCTGTAAAGAAACCCAAGACTAGTAATCCAAGACCAAAGGACAGAATGTATCACCAGTAGAAGATGGCATTCATTGTTGAGTCAATCTCCCAGAGGGAGCTATGGTCCATGGCAGGCAGCTACACAGCTCCAAGAGGTGGCAGGGATCCTGGGGCATGCTCGCTGTGGCATGGTGTAGATCTTGGACCACTGACATTTTCTTCTCTGTGTATGTCTTGGACATATATTCACCATATCTGGCTCTGTGACTTCTCTCCTCATTCTGACCACTATTGATTAAATGTGCAATGCAAAACAACCAATCTTCTGACTGGCCAGGGCTTTATCCCATGATGTTTGGATCACAAAGAGGAAGAGTGGAGCCCACCAAATTCCTGTCCTACGGAGTTAAGGGACACAGAGTCTGATTCATATGGTGATGGTTGCTGGGACTGAGCAATGATGATGCAAACTGGAGATTTTTAGGTCACATACAAGATGAACAAATCAGGCCGAGCTGGTCAGGGGGCAGAGATGAGGGAGCAGATGGAGATGCAGAAAGAAGCAGAGAGGAGAAACTATGCCCATTCTGATATGGACAGCAGCTTTGCTTCTCATTTCTTTAGGGCTTGGCTCTTTCCTGGTGGGTCCCTGGTTTCATGAGGTTCTGTTATGTCCTTTGAAGAAACTCTAACTATTTGAACAAGTTTCAGTGGGTTTCTTGCAACAAAAGATTACTGACCAGAGAGGCATAATACTTAATTATTTTAAATAAAAAATTTATTTATTCATTTAATAATTCAAGAGTGTTTCTTAGGACTTAACCAAATGTCAGGAACTGGGCTAACCTTTGGGGATGTGCTGTGGAGCAAAACTCCCTTGATGCTTGCCCTCATGGAGAGTGTATCTTACTAGGAGAGACAGATAATGAACAAGCAAACAAATGAAAAATCATGGTAAGCAGAAAAGGAGACAAATGCCATGAATGAGGATGTACTGGGAAATAATGTGGTACTTAAAATTTAAGAAAACTGAGGGCGCCTGGGTGGCTCTGTTGGTTAAGCGTCTGTCTTTGGCTCAGGTCATGATCTCTGGGTCCTGGGATCGAGCCCCGCATCGGGCTCCCTGCTTCGCGGGAAGCCTGCTTCTCCCTCTCTCACTCCCCCTGGCTTATTCTCTTGTGTGCTCTCTCTCTCTCTCTCTCAAATAAATAAATAAAATCTTAAAAAAAATTAAAAAAAGGAATAAAATTTAAGAAAACTGGAGTCAGTCTACTGAGCTCTCTGGGAAAGAGATCTTCCCGGAAACGTATTTCATGCCAAGAGAAGTTTAATTATTTCCGCAAAGGTAACCTAGACCTTTGGGCCTCACACATCTTTGACATGTGAATTTGAAAGGGGAGACATTCTAGCAGATGAAATCAAGACCTAAGGCCTGGTCTTGGTCTCACAACAGTGTTTTCCATAGCTTTGGAAAAATATTAGTCCTGCAGGAAATCAGCTGGCCTCTTGCCACTTGCATTGGCTTCACAGAATTTACAGACACTGTGCCCTTTCTTTTTCAGGCATGTATCGCCTTTTACCCTCCTATCTTTTTTGGCTGAAAGGAAAAAAAAATGTTTCATCGACTCCTTTTTTTCATCAGCAAACACTAACTGAACATTTACTCTGTTTAGAACATAGCATTGGACGAGACACATATATACGAGGAAAAAATCAAAGAATTCTTTGGTGAAGGTAATACATAGTTTATAAAAACCCCTCAAGCTTGGGGGCGCCTGGGTGGCTCAGTCGTTAAGCGTCTGCCTTCGGCTCAGGTCATGATCCCAGGGTCCTGGGATCGAGCCCCGCATCGGGCTCCCTGCTCAGCGGGAAGCCTGCTTCTCTCTCTCCCACTTACCCTGCTGTGTTCTCTCTCTGGCTGTCTCTCTCTGTCAAATAAATAAATAAAATCTTTAAAAAAAACCCAAAACCCTCAAGCTTGGAAGTGCACTAAAATAGACTAACAGGATGTACAGTGTGTCTTTGAGCACTGAAATGTACATTAGCAGATTGATCAGAGTTACATGGGTTACAAAATGTACTAGTTGCCACAAATATATTCTGTCATAAAAACCAATTCAAAAGGAAACAGGAATGAAATATCAATTGCTCATAAGCCTCCATTTTAATCAGAATCATTCTGCTTTTATTCTTGATTTATTGCCTACTCTATTTTCATTTTGGCCCTAGAAATGTGGGAATTGTTTATTTATGTGACAGATTCAGCCCAGGAAACGGAAACATCATGAGAGAACAAAAAAGAGCTTGCACAGGAGGCTGGCATTTTGAAAATAAAATGTTTATTGCAGCAGACTCAGTACATTTTTTCAGCTCTTCACCTGCATGACTAATTTAAATATGTTAAGATTAGAGGACATTTAACTCTTGCTTTACTTTCTCTTTGTCTTTCTAAAATGTAAGCATGCCTAAGGTTGGCAAGCCTCTTCTGCTGCTTCGGGCCAATGTCCTTGGTGGGCTAGGGGTAGAGGGCACTCATGAACTAGACAGCCCACTCGGCCGTTCAATATTTACTGTCCCTCTGCTCTAAGAAAGGAACTCTGGTAGGTATCACATAAGAAACAGTGTGCAAGACTGCCAGGTTCAAGTTTATAATTAGGTGGCAGAAGAGAAATAAGGATATAAGGGGCCCCATCTTGCAGGCAGAGTGATCATAAAACTCTCAGCGCTTGCCGCTACTCCAAGGATAAAGACTAAAATCCTTGCCACCGCCTGGGTGGCCCTACGTGGTCTGGTCTCTATCTGCCTTCGCAGCGTGCTCAACAGTCCCTGCTCCTCCAGCCACGTCCTTCATACTCATTCTGTATTCAGTTAACATCCATGCATCCTTCAGTCAAAACTCATTTGTCACTCTATTCGAGAGGCGGTCTGATTTCCCCCGACAAGTTCAAAGTCTTGTTCATAAGCTGTCTCAGCACAGTGTGTTTCTTTTTCCCAATTTCACAGCAATCTGAGGCATTAATGTCTGTCTCTCCAACTAGGTTGCATGTATCATATGAAGACAGGAGCCATATCTCTTTTGCCCATTATTACACTCAGCACATGGTATGGACCCAGCATGTCCATAGGTTCTTTAAAAATTTGTTGAATATATACAAATGGATGGATGGATGGATGGATGGATGGGTGGATGGATGAATTAATGAATGAAGAATGAGAAAAGCACGAGAAAAAGGCCATTGTAATTTAGAGGATGGAGGGAATGAAAATAACATTAATCATCCACCATAGTATGTGTGGTTAATAGTGGGAAGATCATTGTTTGAGACTAACATAACAAAATAAAATAAAATAAAAAATAAAGCTAACCAGATGAAAATTAAAAAAAAAAAAACAACACTGGGAAGATCATAAATGGTTTCAAGGAAGAGGTGGCATTTGAGTTGGATCTTGAAGGATGTTTGGGTTTGGCCACATACAGATTATAGGTGAAGGTATAGTTGGAGCAGTAAGAAATCTCAGAGCATGTGTGGTGAACAATGAACATTAATTTAGGTTGGTATATTTTTGCAACTTCCAACATACATGGTTTTCTCCTAAAACTAAGGGAATTTCTATATGAAGGAGAACATACCTAAATAAAAATATATATACATATCTATATACATATATACACACGAATATATATACATATATTTTTTATGACATCATTGACAGTTCATGAAGTTACCCACATTGATCTATTCCCCGATGATTTTCCCTCAGAATATGTGTAGTTTGAAAACCATGAGATACAATAGAGTCTAGTTAAAAAGCTCTGGATTTGATATTCCGTCTTTCTAAATTAAAGTCTAGCTATGTATGTTACAGATGTGAACTGTGACAATCCCACCCTTCTGAGCCTCCACTTTTTCATTTGTAAAGTGGGTAGTACAGTATCTCTTGCACAAGGTTTATAAGAATCAAAAAGCCCTTTGTCAGTGATATATACCTGCGTTATAGCCTCACATATATGCTTTGAAAAAAATACTAAAAGATCCTATCCTGGAAGGCAAACGGCACACTTATGAAATGCATGAAATACAGATTTTTTTTTTCTTCCGGATCTCTTGTATTACCCCAAATTTCTTCAATGGACTGTATTATAATTAAAAAAAAATATTCCTTTGTGAGTGCTAAAGCATTACAAATTGCTGCCTGACTCAACTGTAAATTTTTTATTACTGCTCATATTCTCCAGTTGTTTGGTTTGAATTTTATCACCTTCCCCCCCACCCCACCAAACCCGGCTTGCAAACTCCTTAGGGGAAGGATCCTCTAATACTACTTATTTATTTTTTATTTCTCCCAGAATATCTGGTCTCATATTGTGCCAACAGCAGGTGCACAATGAATGCTCACTGAAATGAATAGGTATTATATCAAAATCTCTTTGTAAAACCACTTGTGAGGAGCAGCTGCAGGGCCAGCCAGAAGCACTCAGTCAGGCGTCTTGGCCATTGCGCCTGTTGTGGGGCAGGTGGGTGACCCGGGGCTCCCCTGGCAGGAGCACGGCAGCCCTGGTTCCTGTCTTCAGCTCCTGCCAGCTCAGCTGCTCGGTGTACTTGTCAGGAAAGAGCGGCTGAACGCTTAGAAAATGTAAGAGTTTCTTAAAGGAGTTTCCTTTTGTCTGATTTGACCTAGATTACTCTATTATTTATCTGTGAACAGTTGGGCCATTTATTACTCATTCCTTAATAGGGAACTGATAAACTATGTCAGTTTCCTATTACCAATGTAATAGGAAACTTCGTGGTGCAAAACACCACAAATGTATTATCTTACGGCTTTCCAGATCAGATCGAAAATGGATTGGCAGGGCTGGGTTGCTTCTGGAGGCTCGAGGGAATCATCCATTTCTTCGTCTTTTCTAGCTTCTAGGCGCTGCCCCATCCCGCGGCTCATGGCCCTGCATCACCCTCTGCTTCTGTGTCCCATCTCCTTCTCTGACTCTGACTCTCTTACCTCCTTTTTCACTTATAAGGACCTGTATGAGGACAATGAACCCACCTGGATAATTCAGGATAATTTCCCCTTATTCCCATAGGCAAAACCCCTCTTGCCACGTTAAGGTAACCTATTCACAGGTTCTAGAAATTAG
This sequence comes from Leptonychotes weddellii, assembly GCF_054177405.1. Taxonomy (NCBI): domain Eukaryota; kingdom Metazoa; phylum Chordata; class Mammalia; order Carnivora; family Phocidae; genus Leptonychotes; species Leptonychotes weddellii. The sequence continues at coordinate 24,096,872 of NC_138371.1, forward strand.
AATACCGACCTCTTGGGGAGACATTATTCTGTCTACCACCATACCCTACTCATCACCACCACCCCTACAAATTCATATTCATTCCCAGAAATAAAATGAAATCTGGGAAAAGATTCCATGTGTGCTCATGGACATGAAGACAAAGCACCTGTCTTTCTTTGCTCACCTTCTATCTTTGTTTGAAATCACACGGATCTGTAACCTGGTTTATACACCTGCCATGACCTGAAATTGGCATTTCCAGAGAAAAGATTGCTGCGACATCATCTTCCCTATCAGAGGCATATTACCCTGTGCCCCTGCACTCACCTCTTTCTGTTTCTTGCCCCGGAGAGCTGCACTGCTGCTGCTGTTGCTTTCCCGGAGGGAGTCCACCGTGTCTCCGTAGAGCAGCTTGATGGCTCTGACCAGCCGGGCGCAGGAGCGGCTGTGGTGCAGGTAACAGTGAGGGTGGCAGTAGTCAACGTGGGTGCAGATGAAGCTCTGCTGATTGCACAGCAAGATCATGACCTGGAACACACATATCCCCGAGACTCAACCAGGCAATCAGGGTTGAAACCACAGTGAGTCATTAAGTCCCGCAAGGAAGCAAAGGGTTACAAGGCTTTATGTACTTGGCTTCTTGGCTCTCTCCGTTCACACTTGATAGAAAGAGCTTTTTGAAACAAGAAGAGGTTAAGTGACCTCGAAAAACTCAAACCAATTACTATGGAGTGCATGATTTCCAAATAATTTCAAATAAAGATTCTAAACTTAAACCACATTATTTTTGCAGCTCTTATGTTGTAGAAGGAGCCAGGTAGAAGAGCATCAACTGGTGAGAAATTCTGTGCCAAAGGATTTGGCTGGCCTTTGACAGCCATGGGATGTCGTTAACTCCAGCCTACCCATGTGGAATTGAAAACACTTCTGCATCTTCTACCTTGGCCTATAACCTTCAACTGACCCTGAACCCAACTATAATGCTTCATTTCTTCTCTCTACAAATTAATTTTTCTCCAGCTTTTGAGCCATTCTAGCTCTTGGGGTTTGATCTGGCTCAAATCCTCCCATCACCTAGACTTCCCAAGTGGGATTCAAGAACTCAGTTGTTTTATTTTTTTTAATTTTATTACTATTATTTTTAAAGATTTTATTTATTTTTTAGAGAGCAAGCAAGAGAGAAACAGCATGAGAGGGGAGAGGGTCAGAGGGAGAAGCAGGCTCCCCGCTGAGCCGGGAGCCCGATGTGGGACTCGATCCCAGGACCCTGGGATCATGACCTGAGCCGAAGGCAGATGCTTAACCATCTGAGCCACCCAGGCGCCCCAACTCAGTTGTTTTAAAGGATATGGTTCTTTTAAGATAAGGAATGAAAGCCTTTGAGTTTGTAACTTCTGAAGTTGCCTTCCTAAAAAGGCAAGAACTCTCCAACATCCACAAGGCTAGTCAAATATGCATAGAATAATCTTCTGAATGCGTCCGTCCTTCATAAAACCATTTCCCACCCCAACACCTAATCTGTAAGAGACTGTGTACGATATTGGATGGAGAACATAAAGTAAGTCTACATGGACAAAGCCAATCAAACATACTAGATAGGGCTGCCACACATTTCCTCAGGAATGAGAGGGTCTGCTTACTCTAAGGCGAAGAAAAACAACAATAACAATCAACTCCACACCCCTGTCAAACTCAGATAGCAATATCTCACACTCTTCAAAGTTTAAAAAAAAAAATAGGTGTTGTCTGAGCAGAAATCCAGATCTTTCTTGAGCTTCACTGAACATCCCTGCTATTCCTGTACATACTGGTATGAAGCAGGGCACATATAAGAACTGTAAGGTTTCCCTTGTTATTCTCAAATCTGGATACTAAAGAGAAACACCAAGAAAGCTTAACAACAACAACCGAAACCAAATAAACACACAAATGACCATGTGACTGGACTTTAGAAGATTCTGATTTAGTAGAATATCTGGGGTGGAGATGACCTAGAAATCTGTAATTTTAAAATTATGTTCAGGGATGTCTTTTTGGTAGATATATTTTGAAGATGATCCCCAGTGATCCCACTTTCTGGTATTAATGCCTTTGTGAAACCACCTCCTGTTGAGTATGGGCTGGCCTAGTGACTTGCTTCTAACCAAGAGAATGCAGCAAAGGTGAGGAGTTATCACTTCTGTGATTAGATTGCATAAGACACTGACTTTTCTCTTGTTACCAGACTCTCCTTTATCGGCTTTGGACAAAGAAAAGTGCCGTGTTGGAAAGGTTCACAGAGCAAGGAAATGAGGGTGGCCTCTGGCCAATAGCCAGCTAGGAATTAAGGCCCTCAGTCTAACAGTTCTTGAGTAACTGAAATTCTACCAATAATCACATGAGCTTGGAAGCAAATTCTTTCCCAGTCAAGCTTTCAGATAAGACCCGAGTCCTGTCCAATACTTTGATTGCCATCTTGTGAGAGAGCCTAAAGCAGAGGACCTAGCTAAACTGTGCCAGGATTCCTGACCCCTAGAAACTGTAAGCTAATAAATGTGTGTTGTTTAACATACACACATCTATATTAATATATATATTTGAATATATATATTTGGATGCATAAGATTGCATTCAACAAAGGCAGTCAGCACCTGAAAGACAAGATGTGGAGAGAAAGGGCGTTGACTGCAGTAAGCACAGGGTGAGCAAATGCCACATTTCTCCTTCAGGCATAAGTGGCCAAGGAGGCAGGCAAAGCTTTAGGCAATTTCATGAGAACTGGAAGATAAAAACTGGAGTTCAGAATTGCCAATGGGAAGAATTGAATGGACAGTAGAAAAGGGAGGTTTGGAGAAATGAGACTTGGCACTTGCCTTCTAGGCATTTGTTGACTGAGTAGCCAAGAAGCCAAGCAGAAACCAGCTGACAAGCAGAATGGAGATTTTGGCAGTTTCACTGTGATGGGGAAGCAAAATTGGAGTTTCTGACCCATCAAGACTGAGGGCATACCCCAGACTTTCACTGGGAACCTTGGAATGCTTCATACCAGGAGGGCTGCGTTGGGAGGGGGGTGGGGTGTGGGGGTGGGAGGTGGATAGCAATACTACAAATCAAGTCAGCTTTGTCTTTCATAGGACTGAGGAGATCTTTACTGTCTGCCAAAGTATAAGGTGAGTCTTCTCTGGAGGGAGATAGCATCATTGGGAGCCTCTATAATTCTATAGTTTTTTTTTGTTTTAATTAATAGACTTTGTTTTAGAGCAGTTTTAGGTTTACAGCAAAATTGAGCAGAGTGTACAGAGAGCTCCCAAACACCTCCTGCCTCCACACATGCACAGTGGCCTTCATTATCAACATCTCCCACCAGGGATATGGTGGTTACTGTTAGGGGAGAGTAGTGACTGGTAGACAGCGTGTGTAGGGTTTCTAAGGTATGATAATGTTCTTGACCTGCTGGTGGTTACACAGATTGTCACTTTGTGCAAATTTATTGAGCTGTACACGTAGGTTTTCTATGCTTTTCAAGATGTAGGTTGGACTTCACTAAAGAGTTCATTTTAAAAATAGCTGCCTCAGAGAATCTCAAAATTAGGTTCTGGGGATTAGCCAGTTGTGAAGACACAGCACTGTAAACTCTGAGGAGCGTTATGTACCAGCCAGCCCTTATCTGACCCTACCAGGAAGTCAGATGACAATCAGAAGAGATGGTACCGAACATACCTAAGATCAATAACAGCGCAGGCAGTACCCTGCTAGTTGCGGATTTGACGTTGTGCTTCCTTAACTTTCTCATTCTTTCCTCATGCCCGGCCCGAACCTTGAACTCTAATCCATGCCCAAAGTTTCCCTGAAATCCCCTCCTGCCCATGATTTCTGAAGAGCCCTTTGAAGTGTAACCTTTGTCATCTTAGGATCTCCATTTTCTGGTTTACAATTAGATGTGTACAGAAACAAGACTGACACCATGATCTTGCTCTTGGCATTTGTGGTAACCTGTAGAAAGCGGACGGTAATGCTTCGTCTGTGGTACCTAGGCTGTCTTGGTCACCAAACTGACCTGGTCCCTCAGGGTTTGCCCTGACTTATGTTGACCCACAAGCCAGCCATAACAAAGAAACTCTGGTTTTCGTTAAGCTTGAACTGAATACGATCCCACAGAATACCAATCTTAGTGAGAATTCAGAGGTTCAGCTGAAATAGAAGCCTATGGTTTTTCTTAGAGGCTAAATTAGATTGATGGTTTTCATATACTCTTTTGTCCTTACTCCATCGATCTTTCTCAATGCCAAAAGAAATTGATCTCAGGTCTCTTTCTGAGATTCCTACTTACATGCAGCCATGACATGCTCCTGTGGTAATTTTCCTCTGTGCCAGCAGTACTCATTCCCTCTGGCTCGATGCTGGGCTCACTGGCACTCCAAGGACTCCCTTCTTCAAAAGAAAAATGCCAAGAAAGGTTATATTGTTCGGTCTCCCTGGAGCGCATGTTAGTATGGTAGAGTTGTCCATGCTTTTGAATCCTAGGGCAGACTACCACGGCCCAGTGGGTTAACAGGGCATAGCACTGACTTTAGCGGAGGAATGTTAACAAGAGCTGTTCCCTTCACCACCAGCTGAACAGGCAATTGCAAAGACATTTACGATCTCTGTTATTTTGAGACATGGGAGCAGAGAAGAAACAGAGTCAAGTCCTTGAATTGCTGAGATGAGCAAGTTATTGATTGAGTGTGCTCAAATCCACTCCAGACTGCCCAGACCTTGCAGGTGTAGTTAAGTAGGGACACCAAGCAACCTGCAGTGGCCATAAGCATGCTGCTGCCTCCTCTGCTGATGTGACTACGGCTAGTGTCACGCTCTCCGCACCTCCTCACTTTGCTGTCAGACTGATCTCAAAAATGATGGTGCCTCAAAAAAACAAAAAACAAAAAACAACAAAACAAAACAAACAAACAAGAAAAACCCAACCAAAAAACCTAAGGGAATTTATAAGCAATTGTGGTCAATCATGGACAATCCTCGACAATCTCTTTGTCTAAACTCTTCTCTGCAGAAAAGCCTGCAGACATCTCTCTCAGGAATTCACTACATTATCTACCACACAAGAAAGCTTTGCCCTCAAATCTAAAAGCTTTCCTGGGTCATGTCTGTGACAAAACCATGCCTCTGGGCTGCCTATTTTGATTCAACTGTTCAGGCTGAACTAACCAATTCAAATAATTAATTGAAATATTTTCTCCCCAAACTAATTGATGACATTCTTACAACTTCAGGCCTGTAACAAAAGAAGTCACAGGGTTTTTTTCCCCTATTGTCTCCTTAAAAAATAAGCTGAATCTTAACTAATGCATAAATTAGTTACTTTCAAAAGTGAGGGAGGGTCGGTGTAGAAATACTTCCTATTTTAACCTCTCTTTGATTAGATATACTCAGCTTCTATTTCAGTAGACTTGATTGATAATTAATCCACATTTACTGACTGACTTCTGAAACAACTTGCCTAGAAAGGAGAGCTTTCTATTTTGCTCCTCATACAGGGCCTGAGTGGCAAAGAAAATATACTTTAACTTTTACCTGATAGCTAAATTCTAAGCAGCTGGTGAGTCCTATCCGCATACTTTCTTACTCTTTTTCTTGCTACTAAGATGACCATCAGGCTCATTGGACTAACACATTTTGGGATTCAAGAGTCTCTTTGGATCCTACAGGGACAACCTTCACCTCTCATGCTTTGATTGTATACAGAGCTCATGCTCAGATACTTAACATACTTTATAATCATCCCTTAATCCATCTTTAGAGCATCCCTTCAGAGTAGGCGAGGAGGAAATAGAATTATTCCCACTAAATAGTTGGAGAAAACAAACCCCTGAGACATTAACTGACGCCCCTGAAGGTCACGGCCAGGTCTCGAAATCTCTCCACTCTGAGAGTTTTCTTCTTCTGACTGTGAAATAGAGACTTTAAAACACAGAGGACGTTTAGGTAGCTGCCCCCATGGGAATTTCTACATTTTGCCCTGCTCTAAAGGGCGGTGTGGTTTTCAGACTGAATGTGAGGTCTAGCCTGTGGCTCTGTTCTCCATCTCCTGATGTGTAGGAAAAATGGGCTTCAGTTGTTTCAGGATTCAGGCCCTGTCTTCCTGCCCCCCACGTCCCTGCGCACCCCACTCCTCTATGTTACCTAGGTCAGTGACAGTGTCCCTGCTCTGGGACAGCTGCAGCTCTTCAGCCTCGGACTCTGAGTCCTGCCGTGGTAACTTGCTGCTCTTTAAGCTGCCGACCCGGCGAATGCTGGACAAGGAACCCCCCTTCTTCACCTGGAAACTGCGGGTTCCTTTAATCTGGAGCAGGCGGGAACCTCCTATCCTGATCTTCCTGCTGGGAACTGTATTGAAAGAATAAAATAGGGCTTTTTCCCCCTTAGTTTTCCCCAGCCAGTGTTAGATCGAAGCTCTCCCCAACTTGTCCCTGAACAGCCTCCTCTCTGTTGGCCGGGATGAGCAGCATGTCTGGACAAGGAGCTTCTCCCCAGCGCCCCAGTGGGGCAGCTTTGTTAAGCAGGCAGGAGGCTGGGTCCACCAGGAAGGGCTGGTGCAGCTTCTTTCTTGCACACATAGCTCATCAGTGCTGGGAACAACCTGCTCTCTTTCTGGCCCAGGGTTCACAAACATGAGTGTGCCCTCCTAGCACTGTGATCTCGGACTCTTAGTACATTCACATAACATCATTGCTTGATTCAACAGAACCACAAACCATTTGTTTTTGTCTTTCTTTTGAAATGGGACTTGCAGAGTTATGTGAGTTATGCAAACCCTTTCACGGAACCCCTTCCTTTTGGAATACCTCATTAAGAAATAAAAACAAGAGGCGCTTCTCTCTCCAACAGTCAGCAGTGGGTTCCGCCCAGCTCCTCAGCAATGGCACTAAAGGATCTGTTTTCACTGGTGTGCTTTGGGTGAACACGAGTGTGAAATAGTTCCATTTTCAATGCACCTAGTGATGTCATAGCATCCTTCTTTCAGGCAAAAGGCTGGGTGGGATGTGAGTCCAAATGGTACAACACCCTGAGCCAACCTTACAGTCTATATGTACCATGAAGAACATGCATTATTCATCTTTAGTGTTCTGGAAAAAACAGTCATCAGTGAGGAAAATAAAAGGGTAAAAGAAACACGTTTAAACTTGAAGCCTACTTTTTTTTCTTTTCTTTTCTTTTCTTTTTACCAAAAGCATCTTTATTTCCCATAGTCATTTACACTCCTACATCCTCTTCCTTTGGAGATTTGCTGCTGTCACCCAATGATTTGATAAGGACAGGATAAAGTAAGTTTTCAGAGCTTAGTCATTATCAAGAAGGGGCCATTATTTTTGTAAGATTTTCTTCTTACAGGAACAAGATTTCTTATGAATTATTTAAGGCATGGATATTAATATTTTTAAAAGTTCCAGTCAGGAAGATTGCATTTGAGTCTTGCGTTGCTCACTCACAGGAAAGTGAGTATGTGACCATGAGAAATGGTATAGCACTACAAGATGGTAATTAAACGTATACTTTCAATGCCATATAAAGGAGCTCAGAAGAATTCCTGTTGAGTAATGTGCAATGCTTAATCTCCGATTTAATCTTGTGATTGAAAAAGATTAAAATCATCACCACTGAGCTGGCAAAGGCCTCCCCGAACACATCTGGACAGAATTTTACATCTGGATAGAAATTCTTGCAACCCAGCCAGCCAAATTCCACAAAGACTATAGACTATCATGCTCCATTTTAATTATAGCACAAAATTCATCTGCTGCATTTTTCAGTATTATTTTTAGGTTTAATTGAGGCTTTAATGACCCACCTGAAATACATCTGAAATAGAATATTATCATTTTTTAATGACTACTAATACAATTTCATGTCAAGATAGATTGGGAAGTAGAAAAAAAGTTTAGAGAGGTTTTTTTTTCTTTTTTTTTTTTTACACAGAGGCACTCTCTCGCATTCTTTGCCTGATTTCATGATACCTTTTACCATACAAATTTGGGAAAGTAACCCCAAATTAATGTGACCTGAAAGAAATTCAATTTTGAGAACCTATTCTACTGCCAAAGATAATTGGAAATATCCTGTAGTGCTAAAAATCAGTGTTTAAGAATTATGGCATTGATTATTTACAAAGGACATAGCAGTTAGAATTCAGATTTGATTTTGTACCTGAAAACCATTAGTTGAGCTCATACAGCGTTGAGTGTCAGCCTTTACCTCCAATGACAACATGAATACGAAAGTGAAACAAATACATCTAAATTGGATAAAACATCTTTTTCCCTTTTCTCTCACCTCACCCATTGTCTCCATTAGCAGGTCCCGCTAGCTCCACGCTTCGAAATTTCCTAGGATTTTGAAAGCCCCATTACTTATTCCCTGGACTAATGTAACTGCCTCAATGCACTTGCTTACTCCCACTCCCACAGCTTGACTCATCTTTTCAATACATAAAGCATAAATACACATATTATATCACCTTTCTGGTCAAAACCTGCCAATGACACTCAGACACACTTACACAGAATTAAATTTCTAACCGTATCTACAGATCCTATTTATTTGCCCTTTGCCTACCTATCTGACCCCATTTCCTGCTGATCTTCCAAGTCATTCTGTAACCACCACGTTGGTCTCTTTGCCCTTTTTGAATGTTCCACATTCATTCCTGCATCAGAGCCGACTTCTCACTGTTGTGTCTGCTTGGAAGACTCCTCCCTCAGCACTCTGCATGCCTGGCTCCCTCACATCATCCAGGTCTCTGCTCACTGCCACTTATGGGGTCCTTCTCTGACTACTTCTCTCCCCATCCAGGTCACTACCAATTCTCTGACCTTCGTTTGTTTTGCTTCATATCATTTGTTTTTACTTGAGAGTCTAGTCTTTGATGTTATTCACTATCATGAACTATTAGCTAATAAAAACTAAAATATATGTGGGAAATATTTCTTCCTGTTCATTGCTGTATTCTGGGAACCTGGCCTGGCATACAGCAGGGGCTCAGTAGATGATTGTTGAATAATCAGACACATCTTGGTGTCTGTATTTTGGAAGACCAGTCTTAGTTTGTTTTTGGAATGTGGGTAAAATGATGTGGCAGACCTTGCTTGGGGATTTTAGGCAGATATTTTTAGTTTAAGAATTATTTCACATTTGTTTTCCTTGGTGGAATCTGAATTGTCCTCAGGTTGTTTATTCCAAGAACAACAATTTTAGCTTTTATACAAACAGATGGTATAAAATTTTAAATAAAATTTTAATAATCTAATTTAGCAGAGCCCCCCTGGCTTTAGCAGCTGGTATCAACTTATCAAAGGATTAAGGAATATTGAGGAATCTTCCAGATTTTGGCTACCAGGAAAGGACATTTTATGAATATGTTCTCACTTTATTTATAGTTTCAGCTTTCTGTTCATTTATTAACCAACTTTTATATATTAGCATAGGTGTTCTATAAGGTGAAAAAATACTAAGCATTTGTGTTTTTGAACATCAAAGGAAATTTACATAAATGATAATCATGAAATTAAAGTGTTCTTAACAATTGATCTGATGTTTTATTTTTTAAAATGGTGTAGGATTTACTCTGTGTCAAGTTTAACCATGTCCGTATTAGGAATTTTTACTTCAGCTACTTTAAGCAATAATTAGCATAACAACTTTGAATAGGCAAAAAAATAAATAAATAAATCCCCTTGGGATATATTTAAAAATGCAAGTTTTTCATCATGTGCAGTTAACATTATCTGAAAAAGTAATAGTTGTAAAAATATTGACTTGACACTTCTTCATGCTCAGAAATTGCTAAGACTTGGCTAATAAATTCTTGTTTCGCCATGAATTCAATACAATAGAATGATTATTTGCATTTTAAAATGTCATGACAACAATCTGACATTAAAATATTAAAAAACTTTTCCAGTGTACCTCCATTCCTTAGAAGATTTTAAAGATTTTATCTTTTCTCTATCTAGGGCTATTCCTTCCTGGAATCATTCATTCCTTCATTTATCCAACATTAACTGAGTCATTTTCTATAGGATACCAGAAAATACATAAATGCATAAAGTCATCTTTGACTCTTTTAACAAATGTACTGATGTTCTTTTAATCAAAATTCATTAGAAAAATATTGAAGGGCAGTGGAATTTAAGAACTAGCAAAATCAGATAGAGATGTTAACAGTTTAAGGAGCCCTCGAAAGCAACTTAAAACTTGGTAATCTTTAGCTTATCTTTAGAATTTTCCACATGGGTTCTAGTCTATAGGCTCATGATATAAACAAATAATTATTTATTCTATACGAATTATGTACCAGGTACTGTGTTTATGCTTGGCTTGCATTGTCTCATTGAAAGCTTTCAATATCACAATGCCGTAGTTGTCATTAACCTAATTTGAAAGAGGAGAAAACTGTGGCTTAGAAGGTAAGCAACTTGGACAAGGTCATACGACTGGTTGTTATATCTTACCATTTTAAGATGTAGTTTTTTTCACATTTTAACACATCTGAAATTGAGATTTGTCTTACAATTGATGCCATCTTAGGATAACTAGTGCCAGGGAGCAGTTGTGACACATTTGTTATTGCTTCTGTCCATGTGAGCATCTAAAGCACCAGCAACAAAATGTACAGGATGGTGCCAGTATCTTTTAGCTCCGAGGAGCCAAACGGTAGTTGGGTGAAGGAGTGTGCGAGGTGGTAAGTCAGATGTGTTTGGCAACGTTCTCGAAGCAGGCAGTGAGTACGAGGGTAGGCTAGCTTCATATAGGTGCATGCTGGCTTACGTACCTAGCACCAACAGCTTTCCTTCTTTTACAGATTCATTTAAGACATGACGTAGTACTAACAGTCTAACGACACAGAGGACATTATCCTAGAGAAAAAAACATGGACACTGACAATGCTGAGGTGAAAAGTGATTAAGAAATTTGAACCCAGAATTGAAGATCGTTTAGAAAAACTTTAACCAGTTTCTTCTATTTATACGTTCCCCCCCCCTTTTTTTTGGCTGTACAAGAATGATATGTATCGATAATAAAAATCTGCATCTAATTAAGGCTGAAAGTCCTCTTTCAGTAAGAATGAAACACAGACTAGATGATAAGAAAGTATTGCATACGGGCTGAATGGGGAGTATTTTTTCTTTCTTACTGGCACACGAAATACTGGTTCATCTGACACGTAACCAATGGCATCAGTGGGATGTGGAGAATTGCTGAGCTGGAATTACATCCTGAAACTTCTCAGACTGTCGCGTCCAGCTCCTAACTAGCATGGCTTCCTACCTCGTTAAGTGGACACAGTACTGTACATAGACAACAGTTTTGGACTTCTTTGGGTGTACAATTCTGTAGTGTGGACCCCAGGCCAAATATCCTATGAGAAACACTGAAACATGAAAAGAATTCTTGCTTTTCAATACCTTTCTTCTCCTCGGCCCCTGCATCTGATTTGAGGGTGTGGCTGCTACTGTGGAGGGAATCTTTGGAGTCTTCATTTTCATCCAGGACCCCAGCAAAGCTGATCTTCCTCTCATATCTGTGCCGGTCCAACTCAGGATCCAAACGAAGTCTGCAGCTCTCCAGGTCCTGCAATGTCAGCGAGAAGGAGTACGTGAATGTTGGCATTTCCTCAGCACTGCATTGGTCTTGTGGCAAACCTCCCTCCATTTTGAATTGCACCCAACTGAATTTGCACAGAGCCAAATTCCTCTTTCTCTAATGCCAATTTCAGATTGTGGCCGTTAAAGATGTTTCTTGAATGAAACAAAATCTTCCCTAACTCATAGTTTTTCCCTTTTTCTTACGTTTTATCTTTGAAAAGCGCACACCTTGTTTCAAATCTAGAATTATCTTCCTCACCTTTTAACTCTTTGTTAACAATTTAAACTGCATCTTTGGCATTTATCTGTTTATTAAATGATCATGCATTGAATATGACTGAGAGACAGAATAGGAACTTAGAAATCAGACTTGGAGGCAGAATAATGCCGCCCTCCCAAAGAGGTCCATGCTCTCATCCTAGGAATAGGTAAATATGTTACCTTACATTGCAATAGGGACTGTGTGCATGTGGATTTAGTTTAAAGACCCAGAGATGGGAAATTATGCTGGATTAGCTAAGTGGGCTCAGCCTAATCACACAAATCCTTAAAAGCAGAAAGCTTTTCCGCGTTGAAGATGGAAAAAAGGACCATGAGCCAAGGAATGTGGGCTGCCCAAGAAGATGGAAAAAAGGCAAGGCAACAGAGTCTTCTCTAGTGTCCCGGAAAGGAGTACAGCTTTCTTGACACCTTGACTCTAGCCCAGTGAAACTCTTGTCAGACTCCTGATTTCTAGAATTGTAAGATACTGTGTTTTTGCTGTTTTAAACAGCTAAATTTCTGCAGAAATAGAAAATGAATAAAGAGGTGATGTTGGAATTTTGTAGTGAGGATTTAAAGGTAGCTTAGCAAACAAGTGGAGAAAGGCAGTTCAGACTTAAGAAGTTCCATATGTGAGGTGCAGAGGCTCAAAATACGATCAGGCATTGGAGGAATTTCTCACTCCCTTCCAGAAATACAAGAGGGGTTCCATGGATTGTCTGCTTATGAACAGCGTGAGCCCATACCCTAATGTAAGCCTTGGGAGGGAAAGTTGGAATTTGGTCGATGAAATTGAAAACTGACCTATTCTGTGAATGCAGATTTGTCCAATCAGAAGATCATATTTAACTGTTAATCTGTAAAACACTTTTGGAGGACCTGATAAAGGAAAAATATATAAAATGCTAATTTTATTTCTATAGAGAATTTTTTTCTAAATATAACGTAAGTCCTCAGATTCATATAGATATGGAAAACAAAAATATTTTTAAAAGCCCATTTTGCACCAAGATTGAAATTTTATGCTTTTAATTGTTATTAATAAATGAAACTTTTTTAAAAGAAAGATTTATTTATTGGATAGAGAGAGAGAGAACACGAGCAGGAGGGGCAGAGGGAGAGGGAGAGAGAATCCTAAGCAGGTTCTGCACTTAGTGCAGTGATGAGGGGCTCCATCTTACAACCCTAAGATCATGACCTAAGCCCAAACCAGGAGTCCAACACTTAACCAACGGTGCCACCCGGGCGCCCCTAATAAATGAAACTTTAGACTCTACATGATGTTTCTTCTTTTCCTTTTAATTAAGAACAGAAGTCATACTTTGGTACCTAGAAAATTAGATCACATCTCAAAAAATAAAGGAACTACATGGAATGTATTTAGCACTTCAAAAAATATTCTAGGAATACAATTGTTTCCCTGAAATTAACCCCGTTTAGAAAAAAATAGAAAACCTAATATACTTTGTATTTTGTTAGCCAAACTTAATCACATAAATTTCTTACTTGGGATAAAAAGTAACATAACAACTCTGATTCTCAAAAGTCGTTATCTCTTCCAATATCTTCTTTTATCCATTTGTCAAAATCCCAGCTCTCTTTCAAAGTTATATTCAAATGTGACCTCTTCCAGAAAGATTCTTCAGGTTTTTCCAGCCCCTTCTTTGGCCAAACATGGCCCTTCTGCCTCCTTCTCAGGGTCGCTCTTATATCTCACACCAGGAAATAATTTTTTATGTGTTGGTTCTCCTGTTTCAGTATATTTATCTATGTATCACCCGCACTCCTCTATCACACCACCTTTTGTTCATAGTCTTACTCCCAATAAATATTCATCAGTTAGTCTTGGTATATGTAAATTTTGTTTTGCTTCTGATTTTTTAACTTTAGGAACATTTGGAATCCAGCAGTATATTTTTTTATAACCTGATTTGTTAAATTCCATCAGCATATTTGGTACAGTCCCTAGCACAATCTTGCACCAAAGCTTCCAATATGTTGCTCTCTCTAATGAATGAATGTAGACAACAGACTTCCTTACAGTTTTTTTTTCTTTATTATTGTGGACTCATCTATCCATTGGATAGGAATTACTTGTTTTAATTTATGTTGTTTGGCCATTGGTTATTGGTTTCACTAATTCAGTTGGTAAACATGTGAATAGACCAGCAGTTTTACAAACAAAATTATCTCTCTTATTTCTTTATTGTTTTCAAGTTTGGAAGTTAATATTTAGAAAAAGATTTGATTATTATGTTATTTTAGATTATAAATCTTGTAAAAATGCTTTTTATTTTTTTAAGACATTATTTATTAGTATGGTTTATGAAAACATTGAATAAATATGTTACCAGAAGCTCTTTTAAAAAAAAAAAGCACATTATTTAAGTTGCATCTAGGGATCTGGGAAAAAAATTGTTAAGTTGATAAAAACATTTTTTTTTATCAACTTTTAAAACCTTTTGATATCATTTTGCCTTTTCTTTTACCTCCATCCCCCAACCAATCCAGTGAGTGGCCTCCTGGGATTTCCTAACCCTATCCAAGAAACAACCGTGGTTAAACTAATTAACTTTTTTTTTTTAAAGATTGTATTTATTTATTTGACAGATACACAGCGAGAAAGGGAACACAAGCAGGGGGAGTGGGAGAGGGAGAAGCAGGCTTCCCGCTGAGCAGGGAGCCCAATGCTGGGCTCGATCCCAGGACTCTGGGATCATGACCTAAGCCAAAGGCAGACGCTTAACCGACTGAGCCACCCAGGTACCCGAAACTAATTAACTTTTAAATTATTGTACTTTCGGTTCTTTTGCTTTCTCTTCCACGTTTTGGATATAACTAGGACTTTTTCAAACAGAAATTTCACCTGAAAATCTCATCCATTTTGGAAAGGGCCTTATGGCAATTTCTGTCGAAAAGACTTTTTCTCTCATAGAAAGTTTATGTTCCTGATTTTCTTCCATCCTCAAGCCACAGATTCTAGAATGTCTGTAGCTTCTAATATGATTGCTTTACTACCTTATACTTTTATTATTTTGTACATTAGGTAGTTATTATTTTTACTTATTAAAAATGTTACTGAACTAAAAAAAAATTTGTTTTCAAGATCAATAAATAACCTTGCAGGAAGTGTTTTGTTAAAACCATAATAGTTCATATTGATGGTATTTATGCTTAAACTGTTAGACTCACTGTTTAGTACAATTTCTTAAAGAACAATTGCAGCATTTACAGTTTCTGTGTTGGTAAACAGTTTTATTAAACTCACTGTTTGTTTATAGTAGGTTGGAATATAACTTAAGGTATGTGTGTATATGTTTTTTTTTTTTCCCCATTAAGCAAAGTTAGATTAAAAATGAGAAAAAGCTTCCCATTTATTTTATAAAGGTCATATCCCAACATAATGCATACCTACACTGGACAATAAAAATCCCAGTGTAATGAATGAAGGATCTCTAAGGCCTTGTTAAAGGTGATGCCGTTGTGAACACTTTCCTCTCCTTGACTGAATGACTGAAGGCTCTGTTTTAGCTTAATTTCTTGCTGTTTTCCACTAGACTGCGAGTTGGTTCTATAGCAATTTTTAAAAGTTTTGATTGTTTTTTTTAAAATGAAATTTACTGTAATAATAAAGGATAATTAAACTCTAGCTTTATGGAATTGAAAAGGAGAACAAAACTTTAAGACTTTTATTTTTTTAAGTCACAATGGATCAGAACGGTGATCAAATAAAAATCTGAAAAAATGAAAAGTAGATGTGCCACCATGCTTTTATGAAGGCTTCAGTATAATTAGAATGTTGACAAAATAGCACTGATAGAGGTCTTACAGATCAGATATTTCATCCCACTTGATTTTAAACACACATGTTGGCCTTGATTTGATTTTATAGAGTAGTCTCAATAAAAAAGGTGACATTCAGAAAATTAAAGGCCCAGATTAATAGGAAAATGGAATAAGAGCAGTAGGAGGAACCTCCCTTTCTGACAGCAAATAATGTAGTTTCACAGTCCAAATACCAGTATGTTTCTCTTGAAAACATACATTTTACCCGCAAATGTTTCCAACTTGAAAAGATCCATTTTACGTTTTAGAGAGTGAGAGAACAGGTCTTCCAGACATTGGAAAACCAGAGGTAGAGGCAGTGCTCAGGGATAATGCACTGATTCTTGTGTTTCCCCGCAGGGATTGGGGTATGACCTTGTTCATGCCCAGTCTGGTTAAAAAAGCAGGAGAGCTGGTGGACTGTAAAACTGGCGAAAATAGAGGCGCATAGATTGCGTAACAATTTTTCTGGTAGAGTAGTCTAAGTCCTGTGTAAATGGAAAATAAAAAGAATTTGGTTTCTCAGCTCTGGCTGGATGGTGCCTGTAATGAAAGAACCACTGGAAACTTGGTGCCTATTAGAGGACTATGGGCCAAGGAAAATCAGCTCTGAAGTGTGCCCATCCCACACACTCTGTGAAGACGCCTGGTCCTTGCAGAGCGTTGGTATACTCTGCTAAACAAATCAGGCCTTGATGGTGCAGGAGTATGCGTGCGTGGTTGTGTGCATGCGTGCGTGGACTTCTTCTGCCTATTTGCATCCATACGAAGTACGGCAGGAATAAAAATATATGTTTAGAGATGTTTACATGCTAAATTCTTAAGCAAGTCTTTTTGCCCATAACTTAAATGAGAGAATTCATTGGAAGCACATTTCTATATGGATTTATGAGCTGTTAAATTTTTATGACAAAAAAATTCTATCAGTAATTTCTAAAATATGCTGCTGGTAAAACTCCTCATATTTGCAGAGTAAAGGAACCTAAGGGCTTATGAGAGAAGATTCACAAGGAAGTAAGCATTGCTAAGAGAGTCACTCAAAATAGAGACCAAAGGATACTGAGGAAGTAGGGCCTATGTATGTTTCCTGTTTCACTTCTCAGAACACCATGAAGTTTTTACTTTTGTCAATTGCCGCTTGTCGACTGCAATTCCACCGCCTTCTGGAACACATCCTTCTACTTTGGATTAAAATAGAGATCATGTAACACCTGTTAGCTAAATAGCCAATCCTGTATTAGATAGTTTAAACTCTGCCAGCACCAATCATAATTCTTTTCAAACAAGTTATATAATCTTATGGTTTTCACCTTTACAAGCCTGCTCACAATTCCAATTTGGAGCACACTTTTCATTTCCATGGACTCTGTGTCTCCCAGATGGCAATCCCTAAGATCTCTTCTTGGTCAAAAGGCTCTTAGACATTCCTAGCATGACTGACAGTGATCGATCCAATGTTTTACCCAGTGGTGCTATCTTCAGTAATTTCAAGGTCAACTTCAGAGTTATTATTGTTTGTAATAGAAAAATGAGATTTTATATATGAAGATCCCTTGGTTGAATTTTTTAAGTTATATGATACATTTGGCCATTGGGCATTTGAGGAAACTGTGGATACTCAAAACCTAGCCACATGTCTGGCCTTTCTGAGTAGCCAGATTATTAACACCCATGCTTTACTTACCACCAGAGGCTCAGTGCGTGGTCTGGGCAAGCAAGAAAAGGTTTCTCGCAGGAAGGTAGTGATCTCCAGGAGAAGTTGGCACGCTGCCATCTTCAAGGCAAAGGGGCAGCCACATTTAGAGGGGTTCACAGTACCTACAGAATGAAAGAGTTCCTTCATAAAGAAACAAACCAATAAAAAATACAGAGAGGCACGGTTTGATGGACAAAGCTACACATGTCCAAAATGAAATTGTATATGAGAATGTTACCTATTCACGTTCAATTGACCTAGTCCCTTTAGCATAATCTGTGCATTACTTGTACCCCTCTCTTCCTCCATTTTGTAACTCAATAGTGAGCTCCTTAGTATTAAAATATCAGTCAGTAAGGACTAAATTATTTTCCTTAAGGCTCATAGAGTAAAAAAACACAGCCCACTAAGCTAGAAAGCCTTTTAACAAAAACAGAAATGGAAAGCAGTCTTGCAAGATTTCACACTGCTAATTTAATCAGATTTAGACTATGTACAGGGCGGTGAACTAGTTTTGGCACTACAAAAATCTTGCCAGCTCATTTTATGAGAGACATCTATCTTGAGGGCAGTGATGTTGCTTCCACTAGCCCAGAAGTGTTTCTGCAACATAAACAAGGCATACTTGATCACTTCTTTCATACACTTTATACAAGTTAGCCTATCATATTAAAGCATAGTTACACTAGAAGTAGGCAAATACTCTCCTTTGCTCTGAAGAATACCAGCCTTTGAATGAGTAAAATGCTGCCTCCATCATAGACCCAGATTTTGCTCTAAAGTCAGATAATAACAGATAATGGCCAAGGTGACACCAGAGACTTTTAAAATTCTGAGGATTTGTTCTCAGATATATGTCATCACTAATCCTGCCGAAAATTTATCAGTGTTCAGAAAAGAAGGCCAAAGCAATGTTGAGTTCTGCCTCTCATAAGAGAAAGAAAATACTTATCTATTTTGAATCAAGGCATCAAGCAATCACAATATCATTACATATCAACATTCCTAAACATATTTCTAAAATATTTCCTGTGTATTAGGCTTTCTTAATTGAATAGGATATATATATATATATGTATATATATATCAGGGCTTATACTGAGAGTGGGTGGAAATTATGTTCTTTCTGAAGATATCTGATTATCACTTCCCCATGAAAACCATTATTTTTTCTCCAGAGATAATATGTGGATAGGGACATTGCCTCTTATTAAGAACTGAAGAGACAAACTCCTCTAGAATTTCTAGACTGATACTTTCTTGAGGCATAATTATATTTTAAATGCAAGATGAGTTATGTACTGACAAGAGAGTGGAAATAAACCAGACATTCCAATCTTATATTCAATGGAGACTACATCACTCTAGAAATTGTCTGGATGTGCAATAGTTTTTAAATAATAATCTAACACTAAATATTCAGTATGAACTTGTGGATCTGTCCTGAGGTTATCATCCAGATTCTTCTTGTTAATCCTGTAAACACTGAACTTGGTCTTAGTCCAGGCACTCTGTAACTATCATCTGAAATAGTCTGTCAAAATGAACAAGAATTGAGTCCTACATGCTCTCATCAAAAAGCCTAAGTACCAGGCATAACATACAGTAAAAGATACTTATGTGGTCTCATGGAGATTAAAGTTCATTTTGGCCTGTGAGGATGCATCCATCTAATGTTGCTTTAGCTCCTCTCTGTTCTGAAGGACCCCTAGGAGATCCAGGGCAGTTGGGGATGGCTTCTGATAGGCCTTCACTAGGTTCTGTGTTTGCTGGATAGTCCTCAAGTGGTCCTAAGGGTTAGACCCAATTCCGTTCTCCATCCTACAATTCAGAAGCATTCTAGGATAGTCTAGACTCTTGTGAACTTGAGGGAATCTTTGGAGGCCAATGTTCACTGGTAGGCTGAAAGACTGATGTCAGAATTTGGTGTTTTGTCAACAGCTAAGTCAAGAAAATTGGCTCCAATGTGATAAAAGCTGAGAAAGGGTAAAAAGATGAAAAAAGATTGCAAAAAAAAATCCTTGGTATGAAAGTGGAAAAAAAGGCAATAAGTTTTCTTTGATTGTTATTTAATTATGCACACTGTTACACCCTAGTCATCCTTTTACATTTCATGGCTAGAAAGATGAAGTAGGCTTGGCATCACTTAACTAAGAACAGTCTTTAACATAATCAGGGAATTTGAATTTCAAATCACTAGGGAAAGTCAAGAGGACGAGGCCTCACTGTCTTCATCAGATAATGTTACTAATTCCATTACCATTTAGGAATTGTATGGCCCATAAAAGGCAGTGATAGACATACACAACAAGCTTGTATGGTGTAGAACACATGTGTGCACAAAAAGGTGTTTAAGAGGAATGTACAGGAATCTCTTTGTCTCTACTCTTCTATGGTGGAACTCGCTTCTAATTTTAACAAATAAGTACAGTATAGCAGACATTCACAGTCTAACCATCTCAATTAATATTTCAAATTCATGTTAAATGCATGTTAGTAATTATTCTAAGGAATCCACTACTTTAATGATCTGGGAAGCATTTCATGTTCAATTCTATTTGGTCTGTTTTTTTTTTAATCTCCAAGAGCAACAACAAAATGTAAAACCTGATTAAACCTCTACTGGGTCAGTAATTTACTGCTATATTTTCTCAGAAAAGCCTAAAACTAATTTTTGTATAATAGTAAGAGTCATAGACTACAAGGCAACGGATGCTCCATATTGCCTGCAACTCCTTGTCTCTGCCTACAGTCTTCTCTTTCTGGTTCTCGCCCTCTCTTTGTGTGGCTTTATGCACATGCGTTACATCCATGCACAGGGAATAGGGGAAAAGGTGCAGTGGGGAGACATGAGAAGGTGGTAAGAATGTGAAAGAGGAAAGAGAAATATTAAGTGCTCCTAAAGCAGAGATTCTTACAAGCAGGGGTTCTTGTAGTAAAGGGAGTCTCCTTACTGTCATCTAAAAAGTCTTCTTCCTCATCCTCCTTTCTCAGTCTTCTCTTGGTCTCCTCATCATAAATGAGACCCAGCAGGTTGGCGGGGCTCTCACTTTCCCCGTGGCACAGCTCATTCAATCGGACTCCAATCGCCTACCATGGGGAGAAAAAGAGCGAAACAGCACAAAGTATGTCAGACTGTAAAATAGGCTCTCACATTATAGAGGTCATAAGCAACTGTTAATGGGAAGGTATGTATAAACTACTAGGGCACATGAAACCAAGAGACTGATACCGAAACGTACAGCAGAAGCCTCCTCTCTGCGCCATGGTGGTGTTGCCACCACGTTTCCCTATGTGGAAACCCAGAGGTGGATGGCATTGACACTATCTCCAAGGTCATTTGAAGACTTGTAGGAACTGAAACAATACCTATGTGTTCTCATACAAATTTTTTTTCTGAAAATATCTCCACTTGCTTGAAGGTCATTTATTTTATAGGTCTCCTATAAGGGAGTATGCAGTTGTTTTTAATGGAGGATTTTGTTGTAGTAAAAAAACCCAAGAATTCACAGTTCCTGCAAGTGCTTCTGATTATGCTATTTTATGAGAATGTCACTGCCATGCTAATGAGTTGGAGGTTGGCATGAATTCTAGTACGGCAGTTTTATTTATATCTGCCATTATGTACACAATTAATGGCTTTTTTTATAGACTTTGTCCCTCACTCCATGATACCCTATGAACTAGTAAGAAATACTAACTATTCTTTTGGTAGAGTATCCAACATCAACATAGAACTAATACCTGCTGTCTGTTCTGAATCATCATGCACTATTGTCTGATTTACCAAAAGGAATTTTCCATAAAGATACAAAATATGCCACCTCTTTCTAATTCTTTTTATTTTCCAATTATATACTGTGTGCAAGACAAGAAGAGACACGTGCTTAGGAAGGAGAGTCAAAAGCTAAAATGAGCACTGAACTTGGGGTTTGACAGCTTGGTTTCTCTGTGCATTCCAGCTAATTTTATTCTTCCTTCCTGTATTACTTCTTTCAAATATTTAGAGAAGTTGCTGGATTCTGGGCATGCATGAAATTAGACTTTCCACTGGAAACTGACAAGGATATATCTTCAAATAAAAACACAAGTTGTTTGAATGTCTTGGCTATCTGGAAGCAAAAAGGTCTCCTTAAAATCTGGAATTAAGAGACAAGTATCAAAAACTCTATCAATGAGAAAGAAATGTAAAAAAGGTATCACAACTTCCTAAAAGTTCAGTCACTACCCTGAGAAGTTTTAAGCAAATGAAACAAAACATAAAAACAAAAACTACTACCTCAATAAAAAGCCTTGTCCTGATGCTACTATTTTGGAGATCTTCTCTAAAGAAGAAGACATGCAATTATGAGTCTGGAGTGGAGCCAACAAACTTAATAGTGAGATTCAAAGGGGAAAAAAAAATCTGCATTGATCATTCCAGGATGTTGACACTAAGCAATTTATCTTAAATCCACAGTTCATAAAGCTTAAAGGGTTTGCTCAGAAAATGAACTTGTCTGGGGTTATACTAAATGTCTAAATAATAATTTAGAGCTCTATGTCTCTTCTAAGGCTTAAAAAATGCCTCGAGGATAGGTTAGTTCTTTTCTTCTTCATCAAATATTTATTAAGTGAGGTTATTTGTTAGGTATTAAATAAAACAGAGTTGAATAAATTGTTACAGTATGTCAGTATCTTTGCTTCATGTGCCGTAGTAGATTTTAAACCTTCATTTAGAAGGATCACTGTTTGGCAACTGGGAAGATTAGAGAGGTTGACAGTCTTGCTCAAGGTGGCTAAGCAAGCTGTGGTCTGGGGTTCAAATACAGGGTGTCTGTTTTTTTGTTCTTCCCCTCAAGGAGCTTACAGGCTCCTGGGGAGGCAACAACACATCAGAATAACACATTAAATGTCAAAAGAGACAAAAAGCACTTTAAATAGTTCAGAAGATGGACAGATTCGATTCAGTCAGAGAGTCATAGAGTGTCTCTTTGCTGTAGATTTTGAAGGACTGGTGTTTTGGCTAATGGGGAAGGGGAGGAGCGGATACTCCAGATGGAGAGTTCCAAAAGATCCATCAAGGAAGTGCACTGATGTGTTCAGAGACTGACAAGTAAACCACATGGTTGAAGCATGCTTTTGTGAGAGGAAATCACGTGCAGGAAGGCTGGCAAGGTAGACTGGGACTAGATCCCATAGTTCTTGAAGCCGAACTTCATTTTGTATTCTAAAGAAGGATGAAGGGTAATGTGTGAGTGGGGGAAAACCCTTACTCATTCGAGAGACTCTGTGTTAACTGCGTAGAAATGCACAAACCATGTATCCTTTCAAAAATGAATGTAATAACTTATTATCATTGAATACCTCTTAGACAGAAAGGATTGAGATAAATGGTCTTTTAGCTATATTAGCTCATTTGACTTCATCATCCATAATCTTGGTATGGTTTGAATACTAAGAGAGAGCAGTGATGCCAGACTAATAAGCAATTTGGGTTTTATCCCAAGGGAAAAGGAGGGCCACTGAAGCATTCTAAGTGGGTAAGAAACACCATCTGATTTGCATTTTAGCCTAATCACTGTGAGAGCAGCTTGGAGAATGAATTAGAGGGGGCAAGTCTGGAAGCCAGGAGATAAGGATGAATGTTCTGCTTTTAAATGGGCTCTGCCATATGGAGATCATTTTATTGACAGTGTGTAGGATGGGTCAGATGAGGGGAGACTGTGGGAAGAAGACCAAATAGGAAACTATCTTAGTCATCCAGATGAGAAGGAATGAAGATGTGACCTAACAGGACCTTGGTGGCATGGAAGAGGTGGCATCAGTAAGGGAAGGGAGGTTGGAATATGTTCAAAGGCTGCCATCTTAGATAATGGTGGTACCATTTATAAAAATAGAGAGTTCAGGAAGGTTTGCAGATGGAGGTGTATTTATATGGGAAGAAGAGTTTTACTTTGGTCAGATTGTGTTTCAGGGTATTAAGTGAATGCCTCTGGAGTGCATTTGGCAATGTTGGCCTGGAATCTGAATGGTGCTATGGATAGAGAAGTCTGTGCCACTCGCATACAGGTTACAGTTGAAAACACAGGAATAAATGTAGTCCTGGGGGAGGTTATGCAGAAAAAAAATTATAACAAATTCTGGGAATGTGTACATTTATAAAGGGGGAGGAGACAGAGGACCAAGGAAGGAGACAGAGGAGATAATGTCTAACTTCATAAATTTATTGGGAAGATTAAATGAATTAAAGTTTATTTTCCCCTAAGATGTTTTGTTCAGTGCCTGGTACATAACAGACACTTAATAAATTGTCTCCCAAACAAACATAAACATGACCTTCTTCACTTCACTCAAGCACCCCAATTTTTATGTAAGAAAATCAAAAGCTCACGTCTCCCCATTGGTAGAAGAGCTTGGCAGCATTCCACTGCAGCTTCTGGTTCCGTTTGTTGCCCACGATGGGGGAGCGGCCCCTTGAAAGGCCTTTCTTGGTGATATTCACGTGATGCCCTTTCATCCACTCTGGCCAGTTGCCACGGTTACAGCGGTGAACAAACCGGGCACATTCCAGGAACAGAGCTGCTCTGGCTACCACAGGAGCTTCCTGAGGACGGTTGTCAAGGAAAGAATGATGTGGGATTAATGAACAATAGGCTGACCTTCACGGGAATTACTATGTACTCTTAGTTCTTTTACTCTCCATATCTTGATTTAGGTTAGCCATATTTCCCAAGGTAGTATTATCATGGTTGATGGTAGTGGGAATTCTGGAAAATGAATCCTTGAAGACAAATTGGGATACTGAAGAATTAGACATTTTAAGTAGATTTCTGTGTTCAGTTTTCCTCTTTTGAAGAATCTCAAGTAATTTCATGACTCTATTTTTGCATAGTTAAGAGGCACCTGGGATTTGAATGTGAGAGAGAGATAATTTTCAAAGGAATTTTTCAACATGAACCTTTTGTTAAACCTAAAATTTTAACCTGAAGCAAACAAATATTCAATTTCTAGAACCAGTCTTATGTTAATCAAGGGAGTCAAGAGTGATTTTGTTCCAACAATAATCTGTTATTTATGACCATCCACATGCTCCAAAGAAGTACTGTTTCTGTTTCGATTGTTTCTGCACATTTTGGCTAGTAAGAAAAGGAAGTGCTTATTAGATTTTGTTGAGTTAGTCTTTTTTCTCCTGACTTTGTCATGAATAACAGATCAAATTCTGCTTAAATAGGCATGGTCTCAATTGAAAATGTTCGACAAAGAGGAAATGATTTAATTGATAAATGAAAAACAGCATTTCTTCAGAAAAATAAAAATTTGGTTCCATCCTGTCATGTCAAGATGTATTTGAAAAAAAATAAAAGAAGAAACAACTTTAAGTTAATACCCAGAAACTAGTAAGTATATGCTACCTACTGAAATCTTTACAAGCTAAATAAATAAATAAATAAGGGAAGGAGCATGAAGTTTCTCTAGAAGGTCAACAGGTCACAAAGAAATACACACATCAACAATTAATGTGTATTTTAACTTGTGCCAGTTTAAAAAAAATACATCACAATATTAGGCATCACCTCAGAGTTACCTAATAACCATAAGTTGATTAGTAACCACAGGTTTTCAAATTGAAACACTTTCCATCATTTCAAACCATAATGTTCTTAAGAATGCCTTGATCCACGATGTTAAAATAGGGGCTAATATATGAAGAATATCAATTACATGCCAATTAGTTTTTATGAGTTGTAATTCTTAATTATAATAACAAACCTCTGGTCTAGAAAGAATATCTTCATTTCAATGTTTTTAAAATGAGGTATAATTTTTCTACCATCATACAGCTAGGAAGAGGTGACCACAGGATTCAATACCAGGTCTCTCTAATGCCCAAATCTATGTCAGTTCCTCTTCAGTATCTGCACTGTCTTAATTTATGTACATCTAAATCTTGGCAAAAGATTATCTCTAGAAGGCATGTAGAAAGTCATTGTTTAAAAATGGGACATTAATGTCATGTAATGTTATTCTCTAAAACAGATATATGATCCCATCATTTTCCTATTTAAAATTTATTATAGGCTCCATCCACCTCAACAATAACATGAATAAAGAAACTCAATCTTTGTTATCTGGTTCATCTCCCTTTGTATCCCTCTATCAAGTACTTTATGATCTAACTACATCAAACTGGTTACAGTCAACCAAATATGACATCTTACACATTTTCATATGTTGTTTCCATCATTTGCGGAGCTGTTAAGCCCCTTTTCCATCTGGCAAATTCCCACTTTTAAGAATAAAATACCTCCTCTAAGAAGCCTTCCTTAATTTCTTTCCTCTTAGGCAGAGTTGGTTACTTCATACTTTGAGTACCACAGTATCTCAAGCACATTTAATGATTCAAGTGAGTTAGCCCTTTAAGCATTTTCTCATTGTCCACAACTTAGAAGAAGCCATCAAGAATTCCAAAAAGAAATATATTTATGTAGGAACTTAATTTCACAAAGCATATGACGTATTGCTACTACGTACAAAGTTAACCTATGTGAAAAGGCAGAATACAAGATGAACACTAATGGTGAGAACCTATCATTAATAAAAAATGGACACTAATGATGAGAATCTATCATCCACTACATTGGTGCTAAGATTTGGTAGCAGGTCACGGGAATAGAAAGACTTGAGATTGCAGAGGGTCAAATGACTTTCTGCATCAAACCTATCAATATTGTGGTACCATAACATACAGATTAAATATCTACACTCTTTTCTTGTATTAAATATTTATTTAATTAAACATCTCAGATATGCTAATCTGTGTCTGGAAAAGGCTTGAACATCTGTCTCTGAAAACATGGCAGTCTGGAGGGCAAGGTGAGAAACGTGAATTTATTCTTAGCCCATCACATTTTGACACATTCCCAATATAAAGCAATGGGATTAATTGCTTAATGGCAGGATTACTGCTGAGGTAGCGTTATGTCATAGACCCTGGCTCCTACAGGATTACCAAGGGCGAAATTTAACCCACTCAAATGTATGGGGCAGAGGATCTTTTTATTGCCATTAACTTTAGATGACACTGAGAAGGTTAACAATAGATGAATGAGAAATCCAAATTGTGCTTTGTGAGTTTTCCCATGTAGATTGGTTTGTCTTCTTCAGAAAAAAATGCTTTTATTTGCTTAAGAAGCTCAGGGCATTTTGAATGAAGCAATTATGATTTTCTGCTCTCAAAAACGAGTTATAATAAAACTCTGATATTACACCAGTTATCAGCCCTAGGAAATCCTAAAGTTTGAAAATGGAATTGAGATCAATATGAAAATAATTCCCATTAACTAGGCAGCACAATCTTAAAGGGAGAGGTGATTATTATCTGATGAATTTGATCCATTGTAAAATTGTAAATTGTAAAACCAGGTAACTTTTGGAAATGTCACTCTCTGCATTAAGGGATGAGGACATAGAGTAACTCAAATATTGCCTTTTAATTATAATCCTCATGAACCTAGTAGATGAAAACAGGCTTGAAACCCTATAGTCAAGATGGCACTGAATACTAGCACTTTCTGGGGGTATTATAGTATATATTACTGTACAGACAATTGAGGGAGTTGTTGAGGACTCTACAAAGCTAAGGACTCTACTGTGCACATTGGTAGAAGATACTTGGCAGTAAGTACTGACATCACACTGTGTATAAAAGAGCATTTGAGGCATTCTAGTGTAGATGTGGCTATGGGGAATTTTTTCCCTTATAAATTCCTTTCAAAGTGTAGTTTAGAAAGTATTGATTTTTAGGGGCAGGGTTATCGAATACCTTGGACAACAGATTCCTCCTGGACATAAAGAAGAGTCAATTTTTCCTCTTTTGATGGAGCTTACCTCTTATAGCTCAGCACAATCTGAAGAAGCAGCAAAAAATGGAGACATGACAGAATGGATAAGGATGGATTCACATCACAGAGAAAAACAGCACAAATGGAGAAAAATGAATCAGAAGAACACTGCATGGATGAAAAGAACCACAGAGTATCAGAGCATAGTCAAAAGCGAACATCTAAACAAAATTTGATACAATTGGTATACCACAGAGAATTTTTACTGGTGGTCCTGAAAGAAAAGTAGGCATATGTAAATTTCTTTCTTATTTGCATGTCTGTTATATCACCTTTTTATGTTCCATAATGCCACGAGTGGCTTCAATTCAATTACGGCATAACTTCACAGTTTCAGACAAGCAAGAATCAATTTTAACTGGGGAGATTAGATTGACCTGAAATATTAGATTAAATCATATGGAATTTGTAAGCTTGAAGGTCAAAAATAGTTGAATACTAACAGTTTCAGGTGGTTTGCTCTTATATAAGATATTCTCTGCAATGACTACAGAGCTGTTCAGTTAAAGTTACAAAATGTTCTAAGAATGTCATTACGCAGCATGGTTTTCTCTAACATTCTGCAATGAGAAAACTTCAAGTGTTGGCTACCTTTCCTTGACTTCCTTTGTCACTTTTCCCTGCATTTTATCAGATCATTATGTATATTGAATGTTTCCTTTATGAAAGTGAAGGAGAGAATTGGAACACTAATTCAAACAGCTGTGCTTTATCTTGCCTGGGGACTTAGAAAATATTGTTACCAAGATACGATGGTTAATTGAAGGTTATAATTGCCATACATACCTATCCCTGAAGGACTATATCTGAACTTATTATGTGAGAAGAAGTCCTGATTCTGAAAACTCATATAAAAACACTGTACAGGAATTAACTGTTTTAAAAGACTGAATATTTTATGTTGGCCCCTGGGGAATTACATAATATTTTT
Organism: Leptonychotes weddellii; assembly: GCF_054177405.1. Classification (NCBI taxonomy): domain Eukaryota; kingdom Metazoa; phylum Chordata; class Mammalia; order Carnivora; family Phocidae; genus Leptonychotes; species Leptonychotes weddellii. Next base: position 24,125,069 of record NC_138371.1, read on the forward strand.
ATTGCCTTACAATAAAATATAAAGCTCTTGCTAGTGCAAGATACCTACTTATTTAAAACCAGTGGGACTAGGTAGTTATTGTGGGTCTTAGTGTGCCTTGGAAGCTCGTTTGCTAGAAGGCATGTGCTTGTGAGTCAGTATTTATTACTTAGTCTGTATTGAATTCTCTGCCTGGCTGAGATCATTAAGTAATGGACCGGCTGCCTCTGCCCTTGCTCATTTCCACAGTAGCTGTGGGCAACTGAAATCATTCAGTTGTCAGGCTAGAGGTAGGCATTATTTTTTAGTACATGGTCTAGATGGCTTGCCATTTTAAGTTACTCAGATCACACTAATATTTTGGGTAAGTATTATAAAAACCAAATGAAGTCCTCTGCTTCTGACAATATGATGGATTAGGTGTAAAAACAAACTTACTTTGGTTTAGACATCTAAATATACTGGATAAAATATCCCCTAATTTCTTCATCTTGTTTTTGCTTTTGTTTCTAACATGAGATAATAGACTATTGGATAGTAGAAACTACAAGAAAGTGTAATTCTGGGTGGAGAAGAGAGACAGGTGCGAGCTAGCATAGGAATAATTACCCTGAGGGTTTCTATCGCCTATGGAGAGGTGTTGGGTTTTCAATGGGCCATGAGTTAAATGTTTGGGCCCAAGCAGAGCAGGAGGTCAGTTCATTTACCTCTATGTAAAGTCCAGATCCCAGGTGGGAGTCACCTTCAGTGGATGAATAGGAAAAAGATCTACCCCACAGAAGTAGGCTTGCCTGACTAGGTTTGGCTCTGGGTAAAACAGAAAAAAAAAAAAAAAGATTCTTTTATGAGAACTCTTAGTCAAAATCCCACAATCTTGTATAATTTTGGACTAGAATGGGCACCATTTCTGTGCTCCTTGACCACCAAAAAGAGTTTAAAAATGGTCTTAGGTTGGTGGTGTTTCCAGATGCCTGAGAAAGGAAATCCTTTCTGGAGGAATACTTTAAATCAGTACTTCTCAAATCTTCAAACTTGAGTGTGCATTAGAGTCACTTGGGAATATAGAAAAAAATGGATTGTTTTTTGTTCTCATTCCAGAGATTCTGATTCAGTAGATCTGTTGAGGGTCTGAAAATGTGCATTTCAAACATGCTCACAGATGATGATGATATTGTGGTCCACTAAATAACACTGCTTTTAACACAGGTCTTAAGGAATTCCTACTGATAAAGTTCCAAGAAGTTAAGTTCACATAAAAAATACATTTAAAAAATCCACCATGAGTAAGAGAAGAAACAAAGTATAGAATCAAACCCACAAAGACAGCAATTATTGGAATTATAGTATATTGAATACATTTAAAGATTAATGTGGGTATTGTATGAATGATATAAGTATGATGAAGAATTAGGTTATCAAAGTTGACCAGGCACTTTTAAAACAAGAATCAAATAAAACTTCTACAAATAAAAAGTAGCACTTGAAATTTCAAACTCAGTGTATAGATTAAAACACAGATTAGATCACGTTTTTTCCAACTTCAGCACTATTGACCATTTGGGCCAGATAATTCCTTATTTTATGAAGGGTACACTATGCATTATGAGATGCTTATCAGCACTTCTGGTGTCTACTCAGGAGATTCTAGTAGCAATCATCAGGTTGTGATAATGAAAAATTCCTCCAGACATTGTCAAATGTCCCTCGGTGGACAAAATTACTCGTGGTTAAGAACTGTGGGATTAGACAAAGTTGAAGAGACAAAGTGAAATGGAAGAGATATCTCAGAAACTTATTCAGGATATAGACTGAAAGAAACAAAGAAATAAAAAATATGAAAGAAGTTGTCAAAACCAGAGGATAAACTGATAAGACCTATCATAAACCTTTTCAATTTATAAAAATAAAGATTAGATAAAATGTGAAAGACATAATCTTGGAAGAGAAAATAGAAACATTTTCAGAACAGATGTAATATGCCAATTACATGAAACTGCAAAATAATAAAGTAAAGAGAAAATATTAAAAGCAATTGGGGAGGGTGGGCAGATTATATTATATATATTCCTATACATAAAACAATGTCAATTAAGCCAGAAGAGAATGGGATAATACTTTGAAGTACAGAAAGAAAATCTTAGCCTATAATTATATTTCCAACAAAAGTACCTTTCAAGAATGAGACCAAAATAAAGACATTTTTAAGTGAATTGTAGCTGAGAGAGCTACTTCCAATTGATCATCACTAAAGAAACCTCTGAAAGGTCTCCTTCAAAAGGATGGATCTTAGAGGAATGTATGAGATGCAAGGAGGAATGGTGAGCAGAGAATATGCTAAGCTTTTGGGTAAATTTAAAAATAACTTTCCTGAAAATCAACAAAAATAATGTTTACTTTGTCAATGTTAAAAAACAACAACAACAACATAGAACTAAATCTCAAACAATAGTTGGGGGTAAAATCTACAATATTTTACTGTTTGAGAGAAGAGTAAAGATATTAATTTTAGACTTCATTTAAATATGTAACTTAAAAAAATAAAAAGAGAATGATTTCCAAGCTAGTGAAGGAAAATAAATAAAACTAAACTAAACCAAACCAAACCAAATCAATAGAAATAAAACTAAATCCAACACAATCTAAAAGAGGACATGGATAGAAACAAGAACATATACACAATGAAATAATGAAAAAAATGTGATAAATAAGCAAAAAAAAAAAAAGGGAAGTGAATCTATATCAGCAATCATAATCTGTGCAAATGTACTAAATTTGCCAGAGGAAAAGGTTGTTAAAGTGGTATAAAAAATTCAAATATCTGTTTTTTATGAAAGTCATACCTAAAACACAAAGATGTAGAAAAATTGAAAGTAAAGGATTGGCAAAAAAAGACATACCAAGCAAATGCTAAACCTAATAAAATGGTTTCAGCTATATTAGTATCAGAGAAAAATCTATCTTAAGGTAAAAAGTATTACTAGAAATAAACTGGGTCACTAGCTAGTGATAAAAGGTTTATAGCACCAGATACCTGTTGCACTTCTAAACTGCTAAATAAATAAAAATGGTCAGAACTTCAAGTATAAATGCCATCAAATTTGCAATCAGAGATTTAAACACAACTTAGTAATCAACAGATCAAGCAGTAAGAAGTAAATAAAAATGGATATTTGAATACAAAATGCTGTACCCAACAACTGGAGACTATACATTCTTTTCAACCACAAATGGGACATTTATGACAACTGATAATGTTCTAGTCCATAAAACAAGTCTAAATTAATTCCAAAGAATCAATAAAAATAAAGTTACAAATGAATAACAAATAGATGCCTAACAAAACTTAGAATTTATAAATTGAAACACACACAACTAAATAACCCATGGACAAAAAGGAAATCATTAAAGAAATTAAAAATTATTTTAAAATAAATTAACAAAATAAATAAAAATACAGCTTATCAGAATTTATGGTTTGTAGTTAAGGCAGTATTTAGAGTGAAATTAATAGCTAAATGCTCAATTTTAAACAGAAAAAATAAAATTACAAGCTAAGCCATCAACCAATAAGCTAAAGAATAATACAACAAATTCAAAGTAAGAGAAGAAAATAAAAATAAGAAGAGAAATTAGTGAATTTGAGAATGAAGATAAAATAGACTCAACAGGGTCATGAAAAACGACTATAAAATTGACAAATATCTGGCAAGTCTAAAAAGAAAAAAACTCTCACATTTTAGGAATAAAAACAGGTAAAATAACTACAGATGCTGCCAAAATTGAGAACTAATAAGAAAATGTTATGATAAATTTTATGTCAACAAACATGAAAATGTCAGTGAAGTTAACAAGTTACTAAAAAAATTAAAATTACTTAAACTGACTCAAAAACTAGAACTTTTGACTAATCAATTCAGAACTCAATTTCAATTATGTCTAAATTTATCAATGGACTCAATATAATTTTAAGAATAAATTAAAAGATTTTCAGAAACCTGACAACCTAATTATAAAATTCACACAGAAGAGCAGAGCCATGAGTAGCTTAGGTGATATTAAAAGTTCTCGCTATTAAAACAGAGTAGTTTAACTCTGGGTAGAAGGGGAATGGAACAAACAAACAAACAAAAAAACAACCGCTCAGAATTACACTCATGCATGTATGGAAAACTGACACATGATTAAGATAATACAATGAATTCAAAACAATGAATGAAATGAATTATCTGCACATGAGAGAATAAAGTATGGGCTAGTAATATATTATGCTAAGATCATTATTTTCTATGTGGGAAAAGAAACAAAAGAAAATAATTTCCTATCTTATAGCAATCACACAGTAAGTTCTAGTTAAAGACTTCAGTATGAAATGTAAACTTTAACACTTTTAGAAGAAAAGATAAGAATATATTTATTACCTATGGATTTCTTTAAAAAGTTGTAAAAAAAAAATGCTAGCCATAAAGAAAATCTTAATGAATCAAACTAAAATTTTCTCTTCATTAAAATGTAGTATAAGGAATAAAATAAAAATAAGCCAAGTGGGGAATGATGCAACACAGAGAACAGAAAATGGATTCTTACTGACAATATCAATACTCTCTTTTAAAATTATCAAAAAGTTAATAATCCTCCATTAAAAAATAAACAAAAGACATCACGGGATCTTTTACCAAGGTGAAAATGAAAGGTAAATAGATCCATGAAAAGACATTTCAGACTTTAGGTTGAAATATAAAGTGTTGTTACTTTAATTCACTGGGTTGGTAAAAATAAAAATGTTGTTTAATACAAGCGCTGACAAGAACAAAGAGCAACAGGAGCTTTTATTACAGTGTTGGTGCCAGTAATTGTTGCAATTACTGTGAAACAGCTTTGGCATCATATAGTAAAATTATGACTCACTAATTCCACCCCTAGGTGTATTTAGAAAACTGTGAATCAAGGCCCATGTGCAGTAATACTCATGAAGGCATTGCTCAAAATAGGCAAAATTTGGAGAAAATAAAAACGCCCATTTAACAGAATGGATATATAAACTGTGGCATATTCAAACAAACAGAGATCATTCATTAGTGAAAATCAATGTATTAATGCTAAAAGCATCAGCAAAGATGAACTCAAACTTAATGTGGAGCAAAAAGAGGATAGCATGATTTAACTTAAATGAATTTAAAACTAGGCAAACAAAGCAAAAAAAAAAAAATCAATATATTTCCTAGGGATAAAAGCTCATGTGGTAGGTGGGAGGAGCAAGATGCAGAGTCCCAAGAATTCAGCTAGATAGGTATCAAACCATTCTGAACACCTACAAACTCAACAGGAGATCAAAGAAAAGAATAGCAGCAATTCTATGAACAGAAAAGTGACCACTTTCTGGAAGGTAGGAGGTGTGGAGAAATGAATCTGAGGCAATATTCGGGAAGATAGACCACAGGGCGAGGGAGCCAGCTACCAGCAAGTGATAGAACAGCAGAGCACAAAATGAGAACTTTTAGAAGTCTGCTCCTCTGAGGGACATTGCTCCAGTGGCCAAGCGGGGGGTGGAACCCTCACGGGACAGTGTGGTCTCAGGACCTCGGGGTCACAGAAAGACTGGGGGTGCCTGAGTGCGGCTGAGCTCCCAGGTATTGGAGCGGGGAAGCCGGCTGCAGAGATGGAGCCGAGGCATGGGCTCTGAGCTTGGGGTTGCCATAAACTGTGATCCGCGGCACAGTCGGGCCACTGCTCCTCCAGCAGGGACCCAACAAGCGGCAGATCCAGGGAGACTCCCCTTCCTCCCCCAGGAGGAGCAGCTCGGGAGCACACTGCAGGGATCTGCTGGGTTTGGAGACTCCAAAGGGGGTCGTGTGCCAGAGATAGAAACACTCGGTCACAGGCAGGGTGAGCACGGAGTGCAGCCAGAGAACTGGGGAGACAGGAGTGATTCACTGCTTCTCTCTGGGGGTGCACTGAGGAGTGGGGCCCTGAGTTCTCGGCTCCTCTGGGGTGGAGATTGGGAGGCTGCCATTTTCACTCTTGTCCTCCAAAGCTGTATGGAAAGCTTGCAGGGAACAAAAGCTCCCGAGAGCAAACCCGAGCAGATTACTTAGTCTGGACCCAGCAAGGGCGGGACAATTCTGCCTCCGGCAAAGATATCTGAGAACCACTGTGACAGGCCCCTCCCCCAGAAGATGAGCAAGAACATCCAGCCAAGACCAAGTTTACCTAATCAATGAGAACGAAAGAACTCCAGCACTAGGGGAATACTACACATAGAATTCATGGCTTTTTTACCATGATTCTTTAGTCTTTCAAAGTTAATTTTTTAAAATTTTCTTTATTTTTTTCTTTTCCTATTTTTTAAACTTTCCTTCTTTCCTTTTTCAACCAACATCTTACCAATTCCTTTTTTAAAATGTTTTTTAATTTTCATTTTTACAGTCTATTCTATCCCTTCATTGTATTTAAGCTTATTTTTTGTATATATATAAGTTTTTCTTTCTTTAAAATTTTGGGATACAGTTTCTTCTAACAGACTAAAATATAACCTAAATCTAGTGTATGGCTTTGTTTTAGTCTCCCACCTGATGACATTCTCTCATTTAAAAAAAAATTTTTTTCTTCCCTTTTTCAACCAGCATCTTATCTTATCAATTCCTTTTTAAAAATCTTTTAAAATTTTCATCTTTACAGTCATATTCTATCCCTTCATCGTATTTACCCTTATTTTTGTATATATATATGTTTTTTATTTAAAATTTCGGGAGGCAGTTTCTTCTAACAAACCAAAATATACCCAAAATCAAGTGTGTGGCTCTGTTCTATTCACCATCCTGATCATATTCTTTTTCTTTTTTCCCTTTCTTATGCCCCTGGTTTCGGTCTCTGCTGATTTGTTCTGTGTATATTTTTCTGGGGTCATTGGTATCCTTTTAGCATTTTATTCTCTCATTCATCTATTCTTCTCTGGACAAAATGATGAAACAGAAAAACTCACCTCAAAAAAAAAGAACAAGAGGCAGTACTGACTGCCAGGGACCTAATCAATACCGACATTAGTAAGATGTCAGAACCAGAGTTCAGAATGATGATTACAAAGATACTAGCTGGGCTTGAAAAAGCATAGGAGATACTAGAGAATCCCTTTCTGGAGAAATAAAAGAACTAAAATCTAATCAAGTTGAAATAAAAAAGGCTATTAATGAGGTGCAATAAAAAATGGAGGCTCTAACTGCTAGGATAAATGAGGCAGAAGAGAGAATTAGTGATATAGAAGACCAAATGATGGAGAATAAAGGAGCTGAGAAAAAGAGAGCTAAATAGCTACTGGATCACAAGGGGAGAATTCGAGAGATAAGTAATACCATAAGATGAAACAATATTAGAATAATTGGGATCCCAGATGAAGAAGAAAGAGAGAGAGGGGCAGAAGGTATATTGGAGCAAATTATAGTGGAGAACTTCCCTAATTTGGGGAAGGAAACAGGCATCAAAATCCAGGAGGCAGAGAGAAGCCCCCTCAAAATCAATAAGGATAGGTCAACACCCCGACATCTAATAGTAAAACTTACAAGTCTCAGAGACAAGGAGAAAATCCTGAAAGCAGCTTGGGACAAGAGGTCTGTAACCTACAAAGGTAGAAACATTAGATTGGCAACAGACCTATCCACAGAGACCTGGCAGGCCAGAAAGGACTGGCATGATATATTCAGGGCACTAAATGAGAAAAA
>NC_138371.1:24133259-24166076 GCF_054177405.1 Leptonychotes weddellii
AGGATGCAGAGAAAGGGGAACCCTCCTACACTGTTGGTGGGAATGCAAGCTGGTGCAGCCACTCTGGAAAACAGTATGGAGGTTCCTCAAAAAGTTGAAAATAGAGCTACGCTATGACCCAGCAATTGCACTACCGGGTATTTACCCCAAAGATACAAATGTAGTGTTCCGAAGGGCATGTGCACCCCAATGTTTATAGCAGCAATATCCACAATAGCCAAACTATAGAAAGAGCCTAGATGTCCATCAACAGATGAATGGATAAAGAAGATGTGGTATAGGGGCGTCTGGGTGGCTCAGTCGTTAAGCGCCTGCCTTCAGCTCAGGTCATGATCCTAGGGTCCTGGGATCGAGCCCCGCATCGGGTTCCCTGCTCGGCAGGAAGCCTGCTTCTCCCTCTCCCACTCCCCCTGCTTGTGTTCCCTCTCTCACTGTGTCTCTCTCTGTCAAATAAATAAATAAAATCTTAAAAAAAAAAAAAAAAGAAGATGTGGTATATATATACAATGGAATATTATGCAGCCATCAAAAAATGAAATCTTGCCATTCGCAATGACAGAGATGGAACCAGAGGGTATAATTATGCTAAGTGAAATAAGTCAATCAGAGAAAGACAAGTATCATATGATCTCACTGATATGAGGAATTTGAGAAACAAGACAGAGGATCATAGGGGAAGGAAGGGAAAAATGAAACAGGATGAAACCAGAGAGGGAGACAAAGTATAAGAAACTCTTAATCTCAGGAAACAAACTGAGGGTTGCTGGAGTGGTGGGGGTGGAAGAGATGGGGTGGCCGGGTGATAGACATTGGGGAGGGTATGTGCTATGGTGAGTGCTGTGAATTGTGTAAGACTGATGAATCATAGACCTATACCCCTGAAGCAAATAATACATTATATGTTAATAAAAAAAAAAAAGCAAAAAAAAAAGTTGAATGGAGGGAAGTGAGCAGTATCCACGAGACTGATCTACATTGGCCGCAAATCTAGAACACTGCAGTGTGGTGGTAAAGAGACCAAAAAAAAAAAAAAAAAGCTCGTGGTAAAATAAAGAAAGCCCAGGAAAGATTAAAACAAAGTTCAAGACAGCAGTGTCTTGTGTGAGGTAGGGAGTGTATGGTTAGGGAAGGGAATCCAGGAGACTTTACAGAAAGTGGAAATGTCCTATTCTTTATGGTAGTGGTGGATATGTGACAATTTTTTTTCCCTTAAACTCTACATATTTATGAAATACATTACTTTTATGCTACATTTCATAGTTAGGATCTTTTTTTTTTTAAAGATTTTATTTATTTATTTGTCAGTGAAAGAGAGAGAGCACACAAGCAGGGGGAGCTGCAGGCAGAGGGAGAAACAGGCTCCTTGCTGAGCAAGGAGTCCAATGCGGGACTCGATCCCAGGACCCTGGGGTCATGAACTGAGCTGAAGGCAGTTGCCCAACCGACTGAGCCCCTCAGGCATCCCCATAGTAAGACTCTTTTAAAAAGTTCAATTATATAGGTATACCGCTAGCATCACGTGAATAATTTGATGATTTGGTTTTGGTTATTATTGAATTATTTCAACCTTTCTCATGATTCAAAAGAGAACACAATATGACTTTCCTTTGATAGATCCTCTTATGCATATATTCCTATCTTCTTGAAAGAGCTAATCTGCATTGATCACCAAGTGATCTGTGACGGTAAGCCCCTATGTGGATTAAATTTGATGCAGTGAACCTGAAAGTATGACCCTACCAATGGTAACCAATGTTTCATTTTTACCAGGAGATTTTCAGTTTATGTCTGTTCAACTGGTATAATTATGATAGTGTCTCTTTTTTTCTCTCCAAAGTGCCCCAGTTTGGAGAAAAATTATATAATCATTCCTAAAGCTATCAATTATCAATATAATTTACCATGAATTAGGTTTTCTCCACCCACAGACTAGAGAGAATTCTACAGTATCATTGACTTTCTTTCTTGTTTTCATGGAATTGTTCCTAATGCAAACTGACATTATTAGTGTTATTCATGCTAACAAATTAGAAATCATTATATCTGTACACGTTATATATTAAATTGAATAAAAAGGATAGAATATTTCACCTGAGATACATAGAAAACAGACAGAAGTGCCTTTTGCTTGAACTGTTTAATTTTTCTATTTTTGTGCTTGTAGGTTACATAACCTAGAGACAAAATGAGTTTTTTCTAAAACATGTTTTTTCTATAACGCCTTGCAGTTGTGTCTATTAAATTTGTACTAAAGAGAAAGAGTGTGAGGAAGAGCTGTGCTGGACTTAAAATTAAACCAATTATCCCTAAGTTTAGTAGTCACAGCAACAGTGACAAGAGAATTGTTTAAAACAAAACGTGCAGATCTGCAAGACTTTGAACATTGACATTTCTAATACTTCCTTCATTTAACAATACTTTTTAATTCTGAAGAAAATTGCAAACTTGAAAAAGTCACAATTACATTCTATGATTAAGGCAATAAAACAATGAAAGCTGTTGTGAAATAAAATTATGTCATAATGCGAAAATTGTATTTAAGCTGCATTTAAAAATAAATGCAACACCCAACAAAAGAAAACATCAAAGGAGAGAAGGGAGAAAGTGGTGTAATGGAATGTGATGATGAACTGAACACATTTTTCCCTCCTCTCCCAAATCCCATCTGATGAAATGGCAGAATCTATAAGTATGCCTATATCTGTTTCTATATCTGCATCTGGATCACATCTGTGTATCTATCCATCCATGTCATTTATATTTATACCTACCTCTTTCTATATTCCTATATTCACATTTTTATTTGATAGAAATATAAATACTTCTGTATATATTTATATACACAATACATATATGACAAAAACCACAGATGCATTGTAAAACATTTTTAACAGTAAAACATTTTTAACAGAATGACAGGAAGCAGATGAAATCAGATATTAAGTGAAGCCAAATACAGAGGAAACAAAACCTAAAAATACATTTAATAGAAGACATTTGTGAAAGTTAGAGTAATCTGGAGAAACTCTCAACCCAGATGAACAAGTATGAAGAACTGCAATTGTCATACCTGTGTAAAGGACAGTAAACACAGAACGCAACTCTGATTCAAGCACATAGGACATGCAACTCCTCTCAGTATGCTTGTCAGAATTCATCAGTGACTTCAGTTCCTTCACTTTTCCATACTTGAGAAAATGGATTCAAGCGTGCCCTTTGTTGGGGGCTATTCCTGGACTGGTTCGTTTCCCCTCATATAAACAAGGTAATAAATGTGAAGGCGCTTTATAAACCATCACATATAATGAAAATGTTACTACTGTCATCCTCTACCACCACAACTACCACCGTCTTTACCCATCCCTTTTTTTCAACCAACAAGCTCTACCTGGGTTCTCTGTCTGATAATGGAGACTACTGCACTCCTTTATTTTATTTATTCATTTTAGAGACAGAGTGAGTGAGGGCGAGTAGGGGGTAGGGGCAGAGGGAGAGAATCCTCAAGCAGACTCCCCACTGAGCACGAAGCCCAGTGCAGGGCTCGATCCCACAACCCATGAGATCATGACCTGAGCCGAAACCAAGAGTTGGCCGCTTAACCAACTGAGCCACCCAATCTCCCCTACCGCACTCCTTTAAACCTTTACTAATTCTGACTTCTGGAATTCTGGCTTCTGACCTCTGCACACTCCTTGGCCTTGACCTAGAATCAAAGACTCAGGTATGAAAGGAAATCATACAAACCATCCACTTTTTGAGGCCCCTGTACAATGGCCCCCATTGAATCCAGTCTAGTGACAAAGAGCTCATTACTTCTCAATGGAGCTACCTCATCACTGGACATCTACAATGATCAGAAAATGCTTCTTTATTTAGACACTCAAAAGACACTGCTTATTAGCATCAAGCCCCTTTATTTTATTTCTTACCATGAGATTTATAAGATTGAGAAGGTGAAGCAGGGCCATAGTATGTTCCAGAGGAAAAGAAGAAAGGAGAATCTAGTGATTTGGTAACTATTAGGCCATAGCCTTATTTTGGGGAAGTAAAATATATTTTAAGTTTTCAATGGGATTTAATCCAACTTAGTGGTCAGAGTCAAGCTATAGTTAGGAACAGAGTGTACTTACATCTGGAAACCTCTGTAATCTCATCTCCTTGAAAACTGTTATAAGCTGTTATAGCATCATAAGCTGTTGGAAATCAAATAGGTATGAAACCATTTGGTGAGGGGGAATGAAATCTCAACACCCAAGAGACTTGATTATCAAAGTATCCATCAATATTCCTCTTAAAACAATCTCCATTCAGAAATGAGTATTAATTTGTTTTGTTGGGATTATTTTTCAAATCCTCATTTGCTTTCTCTGTGACAAGCCTCTCATTTCTCCCATGTACACACATCTTACATAAATCCTAAGTATTCCATGTAGGGAGCAATTATTTTTATCTGTTTTTTTTTTTAAGATTTTATTTATTTATTTGACAGAGACACAGTGAGAGAGGGAACACAAGCAGGGGAGTGGGAGAGGGAGAAGCAGGCTTCCCGTGGAGCAGGGAGCCCGATGTGGGGCTCAATCCCAGGACCCTGGGACCATGACCTGAGCTGAAGGCAGACGCTTAACGACTGAGCCACCCAGGCGCCCATATTTTTATCTGTTTTTATATCATCAATAAATGTTAATAAAAGTAATCATTCCCTAACTACTTGACTAAGGAGTCTCATTTTCTCAGATAATCATTTTGCCATTAACTGAGATTGAGTTCTTAACATCTTTGGTTTCATGGATGGGTTTTGGGGGAGTCCGTGAACCTTCTGATATATGTTAAATTTTTTCTATAAGTGCACTTCTCTTGGAAAAATTTCCAGAGCTTTCATCCAATTCTAAAAGAGTCTATGTCCCTAAAATGTTAAGAATCACTGGTTTAGAGAGTGAATATGTGGTGTGAATCTTTAAAGTCGAAAATCTATATTTTCCGGTTATGAATTAATCATGTATTCTTGTGTTAAGGAATCTTTTTAATAGATCCAAATGCTTTTGGACATTAAAAATCATTTATAATCTTCTTTATTCTGCAGACCATATTCATCAAAGTGTATTTTCAATGTATAAGGGATACTCACTCTCATTTAAATAAAAAAATATAATATAAATAAATATATATATTTCATCTATATGTATGTATTTTTTTTCTTACAGAGAAAGCATATGCTACTGCTACAAGAATCCTGAATGGAATCTTAAGATTCTGCTCAGAACCCAGTTTTAGCACTGACTGGCATATATAACCTTGAGCAAAATCATCTCGGCTCTTGGGAGTTTTGTTATGTTATATGGAAATGTTTAAATGCTGCTTAATAATGTTCACTGTATGATATATATTTATGTGCAGATTTCAGCTCAGTACCTCTGAAGGAGTATGGGGCCTGCCTAGACTTTTCCAGTATGTAAAGGACAATCTGTTATCTCTGTCATCAGGTGCTTATTTGACTAATAGTTGTCCAAACGTCATCATGCCATTATTCTCCAATGTGTATGGCCAGCTGTGCCTATAACTTTCTATCAATTTTTCAACAGGTTGAGGTAATATGACTTGTTATTAACATTTTCCTTAATCTTGTTAGGCAGTTGCTTGAGAAATTTGATACGCTGCTTTGTCTTAAAATCTTCCAAAATAGCTATGAGGATTTGAGACAAAAGTGGACACGACAGTACCTCTGGAACATTACAGTTTAAACCACCTATAAAGTGCTAATGCACAATTTTACTGTGAATTTAATAACTGTTCAACTAACTTCTGTCATTTTCACTTTCTTACTTATATGTAAATTATCATACATAAAATACAGAATTTATATTTTTGCATGTTTAGTGATTTCATATAATTTTTTAATGAGACAGTCAATATGGTGGAGTACTCAATATAGGGTCTTTGAAGCCAGATGGAGATCTAATCTGGCTCTATCCTTTGCTGGCAGTGTAGCCTGGCCTATTAGTTGGTCTTTCTGAGCTTCAGTTGTTTTTCCTTTGGAAACAATAGGTACACAATAAATGTTAATCATTCATTTATCCATTCATTTAGAATGCTGTGCACCAAGAACTCTGTAAAATAGATCACTGTGCAAATCTAATCTTTATAAGGAAAGGTTCAAACAATTTGAGTTTTGTTGCACCTATTAATAGCTGGCACATGGGAAACTCTCAATAGATATTGGTTGGGTTAATTAATTAATTAATTATATGATGAGTATCTTTTAAGCTACACTGACTCCAAATTCCATCATCTAGCCATTTGGTATAATTAATACATAGATATTGCCCCTCCTCTGTGACTACATCCATTCTAAAATTACTTACTATGCAGGGCGGGGCCAAGGATCGCTCTATTCACCATTACTGCCCTCCCACTATTACCCCGTTATTCTGACTTCCTATCCTCTAATAAAATCCTGCTGCTTCCACCACTAACCAACACCATGTAGTGGTGTCTGGTATTTTACACCTGTCAACACTTTATAATCATTACAAATTTGATAGTTATAATATAGGAATTTATGGACATGTTAATGAGCATTTCTCAAGTGCAAATAGGATGGGGCATACTTTATTGCGTATAAGTATTTTTGATGAACTGGTTGTTCATGTACTTACCCATTATTTAAATATTCAGTTGTTCTTTTCTTATGAATTTGTTACATTTATTTTTTTTATTTTAATCTGCTCCTTTTGGAATAGGTCAATAGTGATTAAAAAGAATCATTGCATAACTCAAAGGAGGGACAGGCCAGTTACCGTTCTCCCACTTAAAAAACAAAGGATTGGCTCCTTGCCTTGTCAAACTCTCCTGCTTTAGACAGGCATTTGTTCTTTGCTTAATTGCCACCAGCCTCAGCTCTCCTGGTGGCTCATGATTCCCCACATTTTATAGTCACCACAGCATAAATCAACACACACTGAACATTTTGGAATTTACAAACATTGACAAAGGCCAATATCCAGGAATGGGAAACTGACTGAAAAATCTTACACAACAAGTCATTATTTTGGGTTATTACAGTGGTATTTCTATTTCAGGCTTAAGAGAAACCACATAACTTGCTGGTCACTGTCCTGAGAGCAAAAGCTGCAAGTGTCACAGAAAAATGTAAATTACATTATCAGATTTGGTTGATTTTCCAAGGTAAAATACGGGTGGTTAATAGTCACTTATTTATGTGCTATAAAATCTGGAAAAGGGATCATTTATAGGCAGGCTTAAAGTTTTTTGTTGTAAAAAAAAAGAGTCTATTTTAGTTTTTATTTTTTAAAAGAGAAAATAAAAGACTTTTATTCTTTATGTTTACCTGGTATTTTGTACCCAGTATTTATACAGTGTAGGAAGAGTTTATTAAACCAGAGGTAAATAAAGGAAACTAAGACACTAAGTTCAAAGCAGTTTACCTGACAGAAACACTTTTTAAACTAGATCTACTTTATATCTTTTAATCCTTTACATGTGTATAATATCATATAGTGCTTTTGCACAATTAACTTCAAGTGATCCTTCCTTTATATCTTTCCTCCAATTGATAATTAAACCAAGACTCAGAGATGTTTAAGTACTAATACATGACAGACGTAAAACTAATAATAACAAAATAATAATAATGGCCTAGTTTATTGAGCAGTTACCTTATTTCAGGCCCTCTGATGAGGGTTTTCCATTTAATTTGTCATTTAATTCTCACACTTAGCCAGAGGATTATTATTACTACTCCTACTTTCATTTTATAGAAGGGTTCAGCTAGTAAATGTCAGAGTCATTTTAACCCCGGTAGTCTGATTCCAGAGCCCTCCCATCCTTTTAATCATGATGCTATACAGTCTACTTCCCAGTGCATATTTATTATTTTTTTCCCTTTTCTTCTTCCACCTCACCACCTTTCTTCCTCCTTTTACCATTAATGCTGACAAAAACAAACATAAAAACATAACCCCACAAAACCCTATAATCATCTCAATAAATGCAGAAAAGGCATTTGGCAAAGTACAACATCCATTCATGATAAAAAAAAATAAATAAAACTCTCAACAAAGTAGATTTAGTGGAAATATTCCTCAACACAATAAAGGCCATATATGAAAAACCCACATCTAACATCACACTCAATGGTGAAAAACTGAGAGTTTTTCCTCTAAGATTAGGAAGAAGACAAAGATGTCCACTGTCATCACTTTTATTTAACACAGTATTGGAAGTCCTAGCCATAGCAATCAGACAAGAAAAAGAAATAGAAGGCATCCAAATTTGTAAGAAAGAAGTAAAGCTTAAACTATTTCCAGATGACATGATACTATATGTAGAAAACCCTGAAGACTCCACCAAAAACCTACTAGATCTGATAAATGAATTCAGTAAAGTCACAGGATACAGAATTAATATACAGAAATCTGTTGCATTGCAGATTGAAAATGCACTAATAATGAAGTAGAAAGAGAAACTAAGAAAAAATCCCATTTATAATTGCACCAAAAATAATAAAATACCTATTAATAAATTTAACCAAGGAGGTGAAAGACCCGTACTCTGAAAACTATAAAGCATGAATTAAAAAAACCCCATAACTCCACAGATAGGGTTAGGATTAGGGATTCATGCTTTCCCCCATTAGCAGTATTAATTGTAATGGGATACAGAGTGGACAAATTTTTCCAACAACTTACAAGATCTAATGCAGCTGCCAGGATGGATGCATCAGGAATTGTCCCTGGCTCACAGCAGTTTAACAGAAACTGAAAGCGCTTCATGCCTTGTCGGATTGCTCCAAGATTCACCACGTTTTTGCTTTTTCCACCATCTTGGTTGGAAGACAGATGGTCATCAAAACTGTGGCAACCTGTAGGTTTTTTCCCATGGTGGAGGAATAAAAGAAACAGTATAAGAGGTCACAGATTAAAAAAGAGCTTCAAAGTTATAACAACATGTTTTCTGTAGTGTTGGCCTGAAAACTTTCTCTCTGACTCCACCTCCTTCCTTTCCATCCTAATGCCTGATTTAGACACACCATGACTTTTGGGAATCTGGTGACACATGGCATATGCAAATGCAGAATTTTACATAAATACTTAAATAGAGGATCTGATCATTTTGCTACCAGGTCTCCTCTTTAATACTGGCAAGAGCTCTTAGTATATTTAAAATGATTCTTCCTGTAATCAACAACTAATTTCTATTTTTATTAAAGATGGAATCATTTTACAATTTCATATCTGTTACATAAATTGATATCAAGGCCAGTAACTTGATATCTCAGTTACAATACAAAGAATCATTGACTATTGGAGTTGTAAAGAAGCTTAGGATTTGGTCATTTAATTCCAGGATTTCCAAACTTGGTTATATATTAGAATTACCTGGGAAGTTCCTGACTTTCATCCAGACTTTCAGAATCAGAATTTTAAAAAGTGGAGTATAAGAATTTGTGCTTTGCAAACCTCCCAGAAAGTAATGATGCAGCCAGCCTTACCCAGCACTGTGGTCAGAGACTTGGGAACCACTGATCCCTCCATATCCTTATTTTTCCATAGTTATGCTGCCTATGAATAAGAATCAGCCTGGAGCTTATTAAACACAGAACGTCAAGTCTCATCACTAGAGATTTTGATTCCATGTCTGGGGACTATGGATGTTTTAACAAACATTCCCTGTGATTTATTGATGCCGAAAGTCTAAGGATCACGCATTAAGAAAAAAATGATACAAAGCATTGTTTTTCATCATTTTTATATCCTAGGTACATTTTCAAAAGCCTAAATATCTCCTGACTTTTCTATAGCTTCTAATATATATTTAAAATTTGTTTCTTATTTGAGGGTATTATGTTGAATGTTGTTTTTAAAACCCTACTCAAAACCCTTCTCATGATTCTGAAATGTACCTCTGACACCTAAGAATATACCCCTAGGATGAGAATCACTGACTTAGAGCTTGCTTTAATTTCTGCTCACACCATTCATTTGTGGTTACCAACTCCTGGTTCTCACTGAGAAGTCACAGATGACTTTCCCATATCTTCTGTTATGAATACCCTGATCGCTTCCACCCATTACCCTACTTTCCTACCTGCTGTCTCAGCACAAAGGCACATGTATATATGTCTGGGATTTGTTTTAAAAACATTTAAAAAGCATAAATGATAGATGAAACAATTATGGAAATTTTGATCATTATTGCAAATGGGTGATGGATATTCGGGATTCGTTAGACCATTCTTTTTACTTTTTGTCTATGTTTGAAAATTTTCGTAAGTACAAAAAATGCCTCATAATATAATTAAAATATAATTGGGGTGCCTGGGTGGGTCAGTCAGTTAAGTGTCTGCCTTTGGCTCAGGTCATGATCCTGGGGTCCTGTGATCAAACCCCAGGTTGGGCTCCCCACTCAGTGGGGAGTCTGCTTCTCCTTCTCCCTCTGCCCACCCCCTGCACCTTCTCTCTCTCTCTTGCTCACTCTCTTTCAAATAAATAAATAAAATCTTAAAAAATATTATTAAAATTTTCCATATTTCATTCCTTATGGGTATATTTCCTTTTCAGATGCAAATGTTCCACATTAAAAATTCCATATTCAACACCTTCAGTATTTTTTTTCCAATTAGTGTGGCATATTTTATATCAACCGCAAAAGGAAGTAGCATACAAAGAATCTGATGGTGGAAAAAATTTAGAAGACAGAATCTCAAATGACACAAATGGTGTATAGCTAAAAGCTACAGATTAGGAAAAAACACTTCCTAGACAGCCTTGTTTCTAGATAGCTGCCTTTCAAAATGTTACTCTGTTTATTTCCTGGGCATTATCAAAACTATCAGAGCCAGTAACTTCCTGTGATTTCTTCTACCTATATGTCACTTTATTAATCAATTATATATAGCCCTTTAAGTTACACATATCAGAGAAAATCTCATTGGTTAAAAGACATTATAACCGTAGCAGTCCCTTAAACTTTGAATTTAAGATAGACCCCAAATATTTTTCTTTTTAGTGAATCCAGATGTTTTATTATTTGTTACAATAATACAATAATTAAGATTTACAATACATTCTTTTTAAAAAAGATTTTATTTATTTGCAAGAGAGAGAGAGAGTGAGCATGAGTGAGGGGGAGGAGGCAGAAGGAGAAGCAGAATCCCCACTGAGCAGGGAGCCTGATGGGGGGCTTGATCCCACGACCCTGAGATCATGACCTGAACCAAAGGCAGAGGCTTAACTGACTGAGCCACCCAGGTGCCCCAATAAACTTATTCTTACTTAAACAATTTATTAAGGACAGTTGCCATCATCTTATTGAAAGATGCATTAAGAATAAGCTTTTCATCATTTTTCTTAATATTTATTTGACAAGATAATGAATTCTAAAGGAAGCCTATTTAATATTCCCAGAAGTTCCATTTTGATCAAAAGAACTTCAGAAACAGTATGGCTAAGGAGTCTAAGTAAAATAATGAAAAGAGAAGTGATCAAAACAATCTTTGTCAAGAAGAACCTATATTCTTTGCTTCACAGAATGATGGATATTTATTATAGGTATGAAGATCAGTAGAATCCTATGATCTCAGACATAAGATTCATGCTTGTAAGTAAAAGCTATTGATAATGGAAAATTTCCATTGTATCTATATAACATTAATGGATAACCATGTATTTGCTCCCATTTTTGAGCACTTAGTATGTGTTAAATATTGTATGAAATATTTTATAATTAGTTTTTTGTAACAGCCTTATAAGATAAATCTTTAAAGATGATTTTAAAAAGTGAATAATGGAGTGCCTGGGTGGCTCAGTCATTAAGCATCTGCCTTTGGCTCAGTTCATGATCCCAGGGTCCTGGGATCAAGCCCCACATCGGGCTCTCTGCTCAGCAGGAAGCCTGCTTCTCTCTCTCCCACTCCCCCGGCTTGTGTTCCTGCTCTCGCTATCTCTCTCTGTCAAATAAATAAATAATTTTTTAAAAAAGTGAATGAGAGGGAACAGAGCAGTAAGAACATAGAGAGATACAGAAAGAGGGAACAGATTAACTAGCCCAGTTTAAGTTCATGCAATAGAAAGTTATGAAGTCAGGATTCAAATCCAGACCTGGTGACCACAGCCTGCCTTCTTACCACTATGCCACACTGCATCCCCAGAATACCCAATTGTTTATGGTGAAGGAGGTTAGAGTTTTGTACATGCTGAAAGTAGAGATTAGGTCAGAAAAACTTACTGTAAGAAATAAATCAACATTGTATATGTTATAAACTGATTGTAAAATTGTTCCCAGTTGGCATTCCATATTGTACTACTAAAAGAAATGTTGAAAAGTAATTTGGTTGTAAAATGCACCTCCTATTCATCTTTTATATAAACTTACTAGGATATAAGGATGCCTCTTGGTTTCCTTGGACATAAGGATTAATTTTTTAGTCTCAATACATTCTATTTGCTATTTTTAAATTAAATTTATTGAGGTATCATTTATAAATTTATATAGAATACAGTTTTTATAATCTGTTAAATTTACAAAGGGATATTTCAAAATATAGTATTTCTTAAGCAGCATTTCCCATGGAATTTATGGCCGAATTGGGCACATAGAAAATATTCAGTAAATTTTATTGATTAAAAAAAACCCACTGGTTTAATAAAATATCTTCCCTCAAAGATAATATTATTTTTAAAATGAAATATTCTTAGTGAATATAAAAACATAAAAGAAAAAGACAGCTGATTACAAATGCAATTACAGTTCTGTTAAATGTTCAGCAGATATATTTTTCATTTGTTGAATAATTTTTTAGATTTTAAAGAAATTCTATTGGTTATTGCATTTGATCTTAACTCAGTGAAGTTTGAGTACTACATTTAGATTGAAGGTAAGAATGCTTGATGTTTGTTTTCCTTAACAACTTTAAAGAGACAGAAATATATAATTAAATTAAAATAATTGAGAAAGAAAAGGACAATACATCTATAATGGATACACAGGAATCATTTATACATATGGATTAGAG
The DNA here is from genome assembly GCF_054177405.1 of Leptonychotes weddellii. Taxonomy (NCBI): domain Eukaryota; kingdom Metazoa; phylum Chordata; class Mammalia; order Carnivora; family Phocidae; genus Leptonychotes; species Leptonychotes weddellii. The sequence continues at coordinate 24,146,290 of NC_138371.1, forward strand.
AGAGAGAGAGAGAGACAGAGAAAGGGGGAGAGAGAGGGAGAGAGATGGAGAGAGAGAGTGAGAGAGGAAGGGAGAGGGAGAGGGAGAGAGGGAAAGAGGGAGAAAAGGCAAAGCAGTCCCAGAGATAGAGATGTTCACATGGCCAAAGGCAGTAGTTGTAAATTACAATGTACTAAGATAATGGTTTTTTCAGTTTTTTAGAATAGCTGAGGATACCTAGCTACTGCAAGAGATTTCAAAGGAACTATCTCATAAAATACCTTTCAAAATTTTTAATAAACCAGAGAACATGGGAAAAGAATGATGGTGATATGCAAGCTATCTTCTCTTGCCAGTCAAAAGCACATGAAATTCTAGATATCAGTCTTAGATTTTATAGTTTTGTCTTCTGGATACACAGAAAGAGACTGTATTATTTCAGGTTTGCTGACACAAACTGATCCCAGAATCAGACTCTATCAAGGTTCTATATCAAGTCTCTCCTATTTGTGAATGAAATATAAAGAATATGTAAAACAATGGCTGAAATATGCAGGAATGGTGGTAAAAAAAATCTAGAATAAAAAAGGTTTATGAGAATGCTAATGATAACATGTTTGGAACTAGACTGAAGATATTGGCCTACTTGAAGAAGGGGATGTAAGGGAATCAGAAGGAAGGTAAACAACTGAATTATGCTTTCATCCTTTCCACCAATGAGAAAAATTCACAAACATGTAAGTACAGAAAAGCTTCGTTAAGGAGGCATCAAATGTGAGAGCCCCTACCCTAAGTTAATTCTCAGTTCCATGAAATTACACTCCAGTGTACAGAAAACTTACAGAGGTAATCACAGTACTAGTCAAATGACATTCAACTAACACGGCACATACCTGGAGAACACTCTTTATCTTCATACTTCATTCTCAAAACAAAAAACAACAAACAAACAAAAAAGACCACAAAAATCTACTTATAATACTGATGGTTCTGAATGCTAGGTGTATCTTCTCTGAAATATCATGAGGAGTGAAAAGACTCCAAAAGGACTGAAAATGACAAAGGTCCTGGTTGTTAGGAAGATTCTTAAAGCCACAGACTAAGAAGTTTGATGTATGCCCTAGCCAAATTCTGTAAGAGATTAGATAAACAGGAACTTTTTTAAAAACCAGAAGTAATCATAGGAATCACTGTGGTTTCATGAAGAATACACTGTATTGAACTAAGCTGCATATTTGCTTTAGAGTTATAGTGAAATGAGATATTTTTTGGTAAAATCTGATGTTTTTATAATGAAATGAGAAATGTTTGTTAATTGCTATTAAATTAAGTATATTGTTGGCTGAAAAATCATACCCACAAATTGTTAATTAATAAAAGTCAACTAGAAGCGTCATAAGAGTTATATCTTTGTATTTGTCCTGGTCAGTAATAATAGCAACAGTTTGGATGAAAACAGGGAATGTGTATGTCTCTGCAGATGAATCCTTATAGCACAACTGCAAAGAAGAAAAGATTCCAAATTCAACTTGGTTTGTGTTTTGTCTCTTAATTTCTTTCCTGGGCATGTGACTTAACCACCTCCCAAGTTAATGAAACAATAAATTTTATTTATTTTGAGATGAAGAATTAATAATGGCTATACCAAAATATAGCATGATATTCATTCATGTGGAGGTGAGTTAGCAAAAGTTAATCCAAATTCAGTACAAGCCAACTATGGGATGTAAAACTTGATAATGCAACCTTAAATTATGTTCATACACTTGCTATATCCCTGGAGCTTAATAGTTACACTATTTATCACACTGATTAAAGTCAAATATGATGTATTGCATTCCATCTGAAGCTCCACATTTTGTAAAGTATATCATCTAGTTAGAATATATAGTAAAATGGAATCCGGATGGTGATGGGTCTAGAGACTCTTCCATGTAAGGGGAAAAAATAGGAATCAATAATGTTTAACCAGCAGAAGTGAGATCAAAAGAGAGAATATGAAATAGATAAAAGGCAAAACTAGCATTATGTGTGTGTGTGTGTAGCCACAGATATCATAACTGGGCCCACTGAATCAAATTTATGGATGAATATATTTTCAGGATATAAGAAAAGACCTTCTAACAATTAAAACTGTCTAGTTCTGGAACAGGTTGCTTTGTGAAGTAATAGACTCCCCTTTGGTGGAAGTGTTCAGAGGGTGGCTGGCCACCTCTCAGAGATATAATGTGCAGAATTCCTAAGTAGATAGGTAGATGGAAATCTGAAGGTTCTTTAAAGCTCTTAGATTTTAATAAAGGACAGAGAGCTGAAGAAGAGGCTGTCTCTTACTCTTCTTTGTAAACCTAATGTCCACTATGGAATGAGGAACACAGTAGGGCTGTGAACCAAATTGATAAAAATTGAGAAGCTATATATAGTAATACAACACACACATGAGAAAGAAATGAATAGGAAATCAATGAAAATAGAAAATGGATCATTTTATCCAATCAAATTTTTGTTCTATGTGATGAAAATTGGATGTAATTCTTAGGCTGCATGACATTTACCAAGACGCTTGAAGAAATTCTCCTCTTCATCTCTTCCGTTTTCCATTCCACTCCCTGGCCCACCTTCAGAAAGCTTCACTGCACTGGTAAATTTGACCTGAGAAAAAAAGACAATTCTTTGTGTTTATACAAACACTTGCCTTGAAAAATGTTATTTAGAATATGAAGATTACTTTAGTTCTTCTGACTTCCACATCTGGTTAGTCAGTCACTATGGTTCATTCCTATATACCAAAAAAGACATGACTTATAACTAATTTGAAAGAGAATCCAGTCATAGATTGAAAGTAAATAATCAGGCACCATTAAAATAATTCAGTGACTAAATGAGATGTTCTTAGAGTTTAATTCTGAAAAAATCCAAACTCAAATTCATGAACAGCAAGCCATATTCATTCTTCACAAAAAACACTGCAGGTGAGAATGAGACCAAACTGAAAGACAGCCAAATAGAAGATTTCAAATCTTTATGAAAAAAAAGAAAAACCAGTATAAATTAATTCATAAAGTACCCTATAATTAAAGTGAAATAACATCTTTGGTTTTTTTCCTAAGAATTTAAATGTGCTCTTGATCTTGCTCTTAGGCCAAGAGTACTTAAAATTTTCAGCAAGTAAGGAAGCTATGGGCCTCACATACTCTCAATATTTGGCCAATTTTTTAGTAAAAAGGATGTGAAGGAGGAATTATATTTTCTAAATGTCATAAGGTTGATATAGTCTTTTTATAATTTCAAAATAGTACTATTAAAACAGATAGAAGAAAACTGGTTTTAGTGAGATTCAAAGCAGAAAGAATATAAGCAAATGATTTGGATATAAAGAAATATAACTCTTACCACATGCTGGAAATTATAGTGACCAGGACATGGATCATGCATAGGAAAGGCTCTTGTAGGAAATGGATTTCACTGAGAATCATTACCTTTTCCAAATAGTATGCTGCTACAATGCTTAACAGTATTATGAAGAAGCACTTAGTGGGAAAAATCCTCCTGAATTTCTTTATCCTTTTCAATAGGGAGAATAGTTCAGATAGTCACAAAAGTAATAGAAAGAGGATGAAGTGTGTGTCTGTGTGTGTGTGTGTTTTAATATATAAAGAGGATCATTAGAAAATTACTGCATCCTTGGGTAGGAGCTTGAGATGTCAGGAATTTCACATGTATGTTAAAAGCTAAAAATAGTTGGGAAATACCAATTTGGATGCCTTTCATTTCTTTTTCTTGTCTGATTGCTGTGGCTAGGATTTCCAGTACTACGTTAAATAAAAGTAGTGAGAGTGGAAACCCATTTGTAACAACATGGATGGATCTAGAGGGTATAATGCTACATGAAATAAGTCAGTCAGGGAAAGACAAATATCAAATGATTTCACTCGTGGAATTTAAAAAACAAAACAACAACAAAAAGAAACAAAATAACAGACTCTTAACTATAGAGAACTAACTGGTGGTTACTAGAGGGGCAATGGGAGGTGGGATGGGTGAGAAAAGTAATGGGGATTAATAGTACACTTATCATGATGAGCACAGGGTACTGTACTGAATTGTTGAATGACTATATTGTATACCTGAAACCAATATGACACTGTCCGTTAATTATACTGGAATTAAAAATAATAATAAAAATAAAGTTAAAATATTAAAATAGCTGGGAAATAATACCTATATACATCTCTAGATCTGCATTATAATTTTATGTAAATTTTTTGTTACTCTTTTTTTCCTTTCCATAATAGCCTACTACTTGGATATCTTAGTTCTCATTGGTCATTTAAGTTTCTAAACTTTGTTCAATTTGAAGACAGTTTCTTCAACTCTTTCTTATTTGGCTCCTCCAGGTGTTTAGCATTTCTTGGTCCTGAAATTTTTCTATCAGCGACTCCAACGTTCTCTTACATAAGTGATGTCCTGTTTACCTTGGAGCTTTGCCTGATGAAAGACAGGCGGTCCACAGAGCTGATGTCCAGAAGGTCCTCCACGCCATCTGCTAAGCCCGAGAGGGAGGACCGCTTCAGCCAGTTTCCTATTTAATAATTTTTAAAAAGTTAGACCAGTATAGCATTTTCTCCCAAATGAATTAAACAGAAATGTCAGCATGTGCTCAACAAGCAATGAAAGTTATTTGGCTTGATGTAAATTGAAGTGAAAACAAGTGGTTTTCAAAATGTACATGATTTGAATATTCAGTGTTGGATTATAAAATGACAAGACTGAATAAGACCACTACAAAAAGAATTTGGGCCTCTTTGGTGAATAAAACCACAATCCATCCTGTTCTCCTTGACACTTCACACATCTTCCAATAAGTCCTGTTGATTTTACCTCCTGAGTATTTCTCAAATCTGTCCACTTCCCTGTACATGGTCACCACCCAGTCCAAGTTTCCATTACTTATGCCTGGACTACTAGACAGCTTTCTATCTGGTCTCACTTAACCACTTGTGCTCCCTCCAGTATGTTGTCCATGCAGTGATCTTTTAGAAAAAGCTAACCTGCTTGCTCAACATCCCACTTGGGCTCTGTAGGGCTGTAGGATGAAGAGCCAACCTTACCTGCAAGGTTCACAAGCTCAAGTCCCCATTGCTCTGTCATAGTCGTGCACACACTCTTCTCTTCATCTCAGTTCTTCCACTTCCTTCCCTCCTAATACTTTTACAAATTATATTCCTACCATTTAGAGAGCTCTCCTTCTTCCTTCCCCTAAGTACCCTGAAGATCTTAATCTCACTTCCTCCAGGAAGCCTTCTCTGATCTCTGCCTCCTCCTCCCTATTTAGGTCAGACCTCATTGCATGCTTTCATGGCACAACATATATTTCCTTCATAAAATTAACAGTTTGCAACCACACTTAGTTGTAGGATTATCTGCTTTAGTGACTGTTACCCCTAATAAATTTTAAGTTCAGTAAAGTTGGGCACTGTGTAATTTTGATCATCATTTAATCCCTGATGCCTAGCATCATTGTGTTTGCACACAATAAATGCACATAGCAGGAGTTTGAGAAATACCTGCTGAAAAAAGATGAATGAATGAATGAATGAATGAATGAGCAAGATTAAGCCTTGTGACTTGAAGGCTTTCCCCTTCTCTACCCTACCATGCATCACTTTGTTTTGATTATGAGTTGATTTGAGGACATGGCAGGGAATAAGAGAATCCATAAATAAACACAGACATACTTTTACCTATGGGGAGTTTCAGTTTCTTCCGGAGGGAAATTCTGCGGGACCGTGAGCGGGTGCGACGGTCAGAGGTGGTTCCTGAATGGGCAGTGGTGCATTCTGAAGTATCCTGCTCAGACTGGCTGCTGGTGTCACTTGCTGCACTCTGGGATTTGAACATCTTGCGCCAGAAATCCTTCCGCCCCAGGTTGCCCCCTTGCATTTGTTCATCACTGAAAGCAAGCAGAGGGTAGAGTTAAATGTCTGACTCACATGGGAAATTCCTTAAATTTCTTTCAACTTCCTGCCAATGACATTTACGCAATTCATGCAGGATGATCTTGGATGGGCTTGGATTTAGGATGAGTCAGAGGGGGAGTGGAAGGAGTGAGACCAAGGTTGACTCTGAAGTCTTCCTGAAAACAGTCATGTCTCAGCTGTCAAGTAGAGGTAATCAATTTTTTTCCAACTTTAATAAAAAGACCAAATATTATTGCAGGTATTCATCTGCAGGTGTGAGTCATAATAGCAGAAGCACTTATGATGTCTAAATATTTCACTTTTTTTTGAAGGTTCCCAGAGGCTTGTGCAGTACTGTATCTCACTCTCTACCCCCACCCCAGCATAGTATAATTCTAGGCACTAAATAAACTCACAAATGATATTTGAATAAATGAATAAGTGAAATGCAACCATACTCAGGGGGTACATCGTCCCGCAACTGTTTACTAAATTATTTTCATCATGCCTGATTATTTAGCTTTCTCAGGGCAAAAAAGCTTAAGTAAGGTTTAAAAGTAAAAAAAATTAGTCCAGCCCAGTAAGCCAAATGGGAACACACCCAAAGGGGTTTCTGACCAGGACATTCCACAAGAGGAAAAAGACAAGTGGCCATAATATGCAGAGGTTAATCTCACTAGGAATTGGGGGGGAGGGGGAAGGTCAGTTGAAATGAGATCCCTATTTTCACTCATTAAATTGGTAAAGATTAAGAGGGGAAAAAAGAAAGCAATTTGTTACAATCATCCTGCCAGTGATGAGATAGAAAGACTCAACTTTTCTGGAAGGTAATTTAGTAATGTGTTATCCAAAACCAATATCTATAGCCATGACAGAGAAATCCAATTTCCAGACAGTTATCCCAAGGAAATGACTGGAAAATATACTAACATGTATATGATGACTAACATGATAAAAAGATGATCAAATGCTCGCTGAGGTATTATAGGTCAACACTGAAAAACTGGAAGCAATCTAATAAAATTTAATAATCTAAATCTAAAAAAATCTAATAAAAATAAAACATCTCAATAAAATGCTACATCAGCTTTGTCCAATGGTGTGTATTGATAATGAGTTTCAGAGAAATGAGCATATGAAACTGCTTCTAAATTTAATTAGTTTATTTTTATTTAAGGAGGAAGAAGAAGAGAAGGGCCAGAAGGGGAGGGAAGGGCAGGAGAAAGAGAGGATAAAGGAGGAACCAGGATTGTCCACCTACCTTTCTCCAGTGCTAAACAGGGTATTTGGCATGCTCAACTCCTGCGCCCACTCAGATCAGGGAAAAGCTCTATATTTAACATTCCATGACATCCCTCCAAATGGAAATTTTTATGCAGAAGCATATTAAAACATGTATCTTTATTCAAGGAGAAAGAACAGACCCATGCTAAATGCTGGGATATCAGACAGTGTTTACAGAACACTGGAGAAAGAAAATATTTTGCCATCTAGAAAATGAAATCACCTATGGAGATAGATGGTTTTATTTTTAAAATACGGTTTACTTATTAGATCATTCTCATTGATCATATTTGCTTAATAGTTGCTAGTGCTACTGTGGGGGAAAAAAAAGCCCTCTCTCCTTTTTCTGCTCATGCTCTGTATGTATAGACTTTAACTAGTCTTGTGGCTATTCAGCTACAGAACTTTGCCCTTTACATTAATTTTTTTCCCTTAGAGCTTATGTTTGACTTTTTACTATGTCCTTAAAGACTTCCTTAAACCTCACATTTAAGAAAGGAAGTTAAAGGAAACAAAAACTTAATGGCAATTTCACAATTCTATCCTTTCATTGATTGCTTGTTATTCATTCATTCATTTCTGAAATAGATATTAAGTGTTTACTATGGGGGTCAAGTCCTAAGCATTGGGGCTATAATGGTAAGCAAAAACTCACATAGTCCCTAGACTCATAGAGTTGATTTATCTTCTCTTTACTTTTCTCCAGGCACTTAGAGACAGTCTCTAAGATTTTGAAGGGCTATAAAAACTATGCAGGCTTTTGTTCTTTGAAGGTTTTCCTTGCTTGTTGTGAATTACCATGGTCCTATTTGATGACGGTGATTTCCTTGACTATATACTATACATTATGGTATACCATAAAACCTGCAGAATTTCTGGAAAAGTAATTGTTTCATAGTAAACCAGGGTTTGGGGAAGTAAAATGGTGTATCTTGAATGATGTTCCTATTTTAGATACTGATCACACCACTTGTGAGTAAGTAGTTCTCAAAAGAAGAATGAAGACAAATGAGCCTTGCCTAGAACTAGACTGTATGTTTAGTGTCTATAGTAATTCTCTCATTTTCTGGGGGTACTAATTTTAAGACGCTTTTGACTTTGCCATTATAAAAAGTGGAGATAAACTGATTGATTTCAGGGAACACTGGAATGGATCTCAGGAGAAGACCAAGGTGAAATGGAGTAGAGTCTATGTTTTAGCTAAATCAGAGCACAAGAGAAGTTTATCTTACTTATTTTTGGAAAAGCTTCATCGAGCACATTGACAGCCATTAATACATTTAAATAAAAAAAGTTACAAGTGATTTTAAGCAATAAAGTAGATGACACCTCCACCCCACCTGATACACATGCTAGTTTTCATGATTTATCTGCAGGAGTGTGCACAAAAAGCAGAAGTGGGGTAGAAATTGGAAATGGGAAATGTTGTTAAGGAAGCTTCCCATAGGCATGAGGTTGGTTATTTTTGATTTGGGTCTGTAGAGATTAGTGGCTTTGGGAAGAAAAAGTAAAGGGCAGAAGCAAGGCAAAGTTCAAAGATAATGACAAGCAAACAAACAGCAGTTGGGAAAATTGAATTTCTTACAGTGGGAAGTGCTCAGCCCCACTGCACTGGAGAGAAAATCAATGTTACTTACTGCTCTGGAGTCTGTGAGGGGCGACCAGACATGAAGCTGCGACATTCCTCAGGTGCAGAGGACACCTGGCCTTTATCCACAATGCTTCCCACCTCTGACCTATGCAAATGGTGCAGTCCACCAATCAAACAGAGCATGACACCACTCCTCAATACTTCATATACTTCATAAAGCAAAACACTCCGTTACAGTCAATATATATTGCTTGCAAACCCTATGTCGTCATGAGTCTATACTGTATGAAATTTATTTCCTACCATTTGATTCATGACCTAGCTGCCTTATTGTCTAAGAATACCACCATCAGTGCAGAGTCATTAACTACAAGCAGAATTTTAAGTTTAGGAGTTTCTTTTAATCTTGTTAAGTGGCATATTTTATAGAATAGGCATACAATAAATTTATATTTACTAGAAGGAAAAACAATAGGGCACATCTCAGCAATTTGTATTTTGCCATGTTTAAAATATTACTTACTGAACAGGAGGACATGGTATCCATAATTGCTTTTCCTCTCTGGACAAAAATGTAAATTATTTATGGAAAAGACTAATACAGCATTTCACCATATTGTTGAGAGCTATGAAATAAAGGTCAAGTGCATGTAAGCCTGAGATGAACTGCGCTTTGATTTATAGAGAGGCAGGATTTGTTTCATAGTAAACACATGTTTTGCTACATTACCAGTGATACCATTTACACAAGACAGTTCCTCCAGCCCTGCACTAGAGTTACACACCATCCTGTGAACCACATGGACATTACAACAAATTACACTCTACTGACATAAGGCCACACTAATATTTATAGCTCAAGTTTCTAACCTTTTACTGCCTGCAGTCTTAGATTCTGATTCATTCTCCTCCACCTTTTTCCCTGGTGCCAACTTCTCAGCACTGTCCAGCAAAGCACTGAGGGCCACTCTCCTGAAGACATTCCCATGAGCCTCTTTGATAAATTGGACCAGCTGACGGATGTCACAATACAGCCCCTGTTTGGATGCAAGAAGGAAAGTTTGGGGAAAGTTGTGTGATTAAACAGTTTTCACAGGAAGAGAGGGAGAAATTAATTCCTTAGGCTTAGATCAGCATTAGAATCATAAAAGGAAGACATTTTACTACAACGAAATGGATGGTACCCGGTCTGTCCATTGTTCCTATGGCAACATTACCAAGAACCTTGCCTGTCATCCTTAGTATGAAAAAGGATGGTTACCATGCTTCATATTCAGAAAGTTGGCTGTATCATTAGAAAGAAATCAATTTACACTTTAAACCACTGGATTCCCAAGCTTTAATTTTCTCTATTATGACTTCTGAAGAGATGCCTGCAGAAAAAAGGCAATCAGAAGTTTGTTTAGACTAGAGATTTCAGTCCCTCTTTGGCTTCTCCAAATTTTCTGCATCACTGTGATAAAATATGCTAAGTCCTCTAGACACTTCTAACAGAGCCTGATATTCAAGGAGAGTGCATTTTGCTGGACATATTTAACAAATGTGTATGTTGAAGCCCATTTGAACATGAACTTGACCATGAACTAAAGATGATACAGGGCTATTAAAACCAATATATTGATGAATCCACATTTAAAAATATATATAGGACCTTTTTTCCTTAAGATATTAACCTTTTCACTCAGCATTTCCTCCTTTCTCTTCAAGAAGGTAGTTTCTGCATTCTTTGCCTTAGGAAAGGTTCATGGCAAAGCAAGGCACAGAAGCCTAAGAAATACTTACCTTGGTATCTTTGGATTTCAAAACCTAAGACCACTGGAACAATCATGCCCACGACCCTTAAAAAATCAGAAGGAACAGTAACTGAGGAAAACATGGAAAGAATGTTTTTTTCGGTCCTCTGGGCAGAAAGATCTTGTGCCCTCATTGTACTCTTTGGTAGCTCCCCCACAGATGGGACAAGACCCCCCAAAACAAGGGTTCCAATTCACCAGAGTGCCCGCCCTAAGCACCCAGCAGAGAGCAGTACGTGAAATAATATGTATGGACAGATGGTTGAGACCCATGGAGCTTCTCGGGTCCTAGGTCCTACCAAAGACTTGGGATCTTTGCACCACTCTGTGAAGTAAAGAAACCCAGGAATATTGGGGTTCAACTTTCAGCTGTTCTGGTGGAATGTGGAATGCGGGTTCCAAGTCAAAACCAAGATGATTTAAATAAAATTAAGAAATACAGTTATTTCTTCTACACCTGATTTTGCAGACTAAAACGTATAAGTGCTCACACATATTATAATCAACTTGTCAAAGTACTTCTTGCTGTCACCAAATTAAACACATGGACGGTGCCCATGTTTTTCTCAGACTCCAAGAACTTTGCTGAGGTGGCTTTGGCAGTCAGCAAAATTCAATTCCCTTTGCTTTAGGGTTTTAGTTTATCTCAAGGTATGTGAATAGTCTCAGTGGTTTAGAATAGCTTAAAATGATTTTCTTGATTTAGGTAGATTAGCAGATATTGTCAATATGTATAAATAGGTTGATTCCTACATAGAAGTCCCAACATGTAACAAATTGGTAAGAGAGCGAAATGTACTTTTACTCCCCAGAGAGAACTGAATTCATCTTTCATATGGATTTATCAGCCTTAGTCTACTTTTTGTATCCCAAACCACAATCTCCTTGGCAGCAATTAAACACTACCTTGTTATAGCCTGGTTCTTCTCCCACACTACTTGTGGGTTTAGTGGTTTAATTAACACAGTCATTTATGAGGGAGTAATTAAAAAATTGCGGTGTTCCATAAAAGAAAACAAGACTAATTTCAGCAGCATATTTACATTAATTTTTAAAGTAAGTGTGGTTTCAAAAATTGTTGGTACAATATTCTTTAATATTTCATGAGCTAATAGGCTATGCTCGAGCACCTCTTTCTCTTTAAGGACTTGAAGTACCTTGCAACTATCTCAGCAACCACCACAGAACCCATGAGGTGGAAGAGGAAGATATGTCAGTTTTCAAGTAGTTTAATGAGTAACAAGGAGAAATGTGCTACTGAGGCTCCACCATGAGTTACTGGTCACTTTGGGAAAATAGAGATTTTTAACTTCAAGGTGCAGAATATTAGACTTCAATTTGTCTTTCCCAGGGCCACGGCCGAGAACTTGTCTTAGAGTGGAGACCAAGAACTCCTGTGGGAAGAAGAGGTGAACTTCTCACCAGATTCTCAGGGCTGTGCAATTCATGCGTGGTTGAAGCGCAGCGTGTGATAAGGGATTTAAACATGGCGCTGACGATGATGCCTTCCACGTTTTGGGCTGTGGATTTGTTGTCCACCGTGGTGAAGTTATTTCCAAACCCAGCCTTGTCTGGAATGCAAAGGCACCAATTAAAGGCACTGTTTCCATTAAGCTACACAGGCTAAAGAAGTAATGAAGTACATGGCACCCAGGAATTAGTGAAGGGCTACACAAAATGCAGAAACAAACGATTAAAGATACCCCTAGGTTTAATCATCTTTACACAGACTTGGAGATAAACAACTCATAGTCTCCCTCAGAGTCTTTACTAGGATATATTTCATCATGTTGTGGAATGTTTCTACTGATACATCTTAGCAAAAATAATCCCTCATTGGTGAGAGAATTTATTTGATTCAGCCTTTCTGGTGGTGAGGAATGCTGGCTTCTCAGTGGAAATCCTTCAGTCATTCAGAAGTAGGGGTGGGGCCAACCAGATGAATGGGGCAGGAGGAGGCAGAGGTGGGGAAAGGCCTTGTTGGGGGGAATTACACTTGCACTGGCAAAAAAAAAGGAGACCAAGTCCTGCCACGATCTGCATAGAACTTCCAGCAGCTTCTTGCTCCCAGAGACTCTGTAGTCATTCAGAGAATGAAAACCTATAACCTCTCTTAGAGCCACTTCCTTATGACTCACTGAAATGTGAAATGCCAGTGAACTGAGGCCGTCACTCTCTGGTGGCATTTTATGCCAGTTTTTCACATATCCACAGGCATTTCGTAGGGGACATATTAGATATTCCGGAGCCGTGGCAGAAGATTCCTAATGACTGTGAGCCACCTATGGATTGCAGGGTCAGGGTGTGTGTAGCTCCAAAACTAATCGGATAGGGACCTGTGTGTTTGGCTGGCTGATTCACTGTGAGCCACTTCTCAAGAGTCCTTGGAGGATTCGTCACCTTGAAGTAATACACTTTATCACCAATCTCTCACTGTCTGTGTCAGCTGGCAGGGGATTATCCTTAGATTTTATATCATAGAAAGAAATCTTTTGATCTATGCTTGTAGTTTCTATCTCGAATAGCTTAAAAAAGAGAAAATAGTTTGTAATCAGGAATTTCTCTTGCAGTATCTCAACTGCAATTCTCACTTTATTATTTTTTAAAATTTGTAATATGCTCAGCTTAAAACATCTTTGATGATATACATTATTTTAGGGGCTCTATAAAGGAACAATTATTTTTTTAATGGGATCACCAAACAATAAAGCCTGGGATACAAATAGGGAAACTGCTTCCAAATTCATCAAATAGATCTTCATTATAAATTAATCAACTATCATACAAACCATAAAAGGCTATACTAAGAAGTTATTTCTTCCCAGGCTCTAATTAAAAGGTATATGTTATTCAACTCAGGCTTCATACAGCATTTTCATTTCATTACTGCATTTGCATTCGAGTGGAATTGAAGGTGTTTGGTTTATTATGAATGCAATCGGTGTTCACTGGCCCCCTATAACACAGGTCTCTATGGTGGGGTTTTCTTAAAGCCATGAAGCTATAAAATGGTTTGTGGGGCTATCTATATATCCATTTGCCTGTTTTAAAAAAAATTCAGTATAAATATGTAGGTGTATATGAGTATATCAAAATTGCGCTACTACTATGTCTATATATATCTTTTTTTTCCTGTTTTACTTTGTGAAAAAATCTCCAAGTACTGTGCCTGGCACATAATAGGTACTCATTTCATATTTGTTGAACTAATGAATATACTCCCTTGTTTCTTGATTTCTGCCTCAATTGTCATACAACAGAAAGTTGTGTGAGAGGGAGAGGAGTGCCAAGACTGATGGTTTGACGGGCTAACAGTGAGGATGCCACAGCTTTACCAAATCCCCTTTGTTGAGGGAAGTTGTCATCACAAAGCCTCCAAAATGTGTCATCAAAGACGATGTGCAAGCTTCTCTTATTTATACTTTATTACACACACACACACACACACATCTTTCCCTCTAAATTCTATCCCCACATATTCAGGGTACTTCTGAAACTCTACCTGCTTCACCTCAAGTGATCTCTCCTGGAACTTCGCACAGCTCTACTTACTGTCAGTGACCGGCTCCATACAAAATCCTAGCAAAGCATGCAAGAAGTCCACTACATTATTGAGAGAGTCCTTGTTCACATAGTCCCTCATGGTTTGTCGGAACTGCATCTTATCTAGCTTGTATAGCTTAGTGAGGCAGTTCTGGGCCTGCAATGAAGGAAGAAAAGTGAAAAGTCACAGGTACCAGCTTAAGCTAGGGATACCATTAGTCTGAGACAGAAGCCTGCAGAAGGCAAAGGCTTCCATCCATCCCTGCTGACTGGTGCGGGCCAACCCTGCTAGTCCCTCTTGACTGAGCAAGAGAGGGGCAGAGATAAGCTGAGCAGTATGAAGGACTTTATTTGAGAAGGGCTGCTCCAAGTAAAACCCAAGGCTAATGTCTAATGCTGGTGCCAATGGAACCCAGTCTTTTCACCAAGATCAAGATTTTAAGATCTTAATGAAAAAAAGCTCAAAGTGTCAAAAATTAGGCAGGTTTCGGAATTGGTCATCCAGGTTTAGAAAACCTCAAAGGCTTTGTGTAATGAGAAGAAGTTTGCCACTCCCACGTTCAGCTACTTTGAACTTAAGTAGATTTAATTGGGCCGGGGGTGGGGGGGGGTGTGAGAGTGATGTAGGAAGTGGGTATCTAGTGTCCTCTTATCTGGCCAGGAAGGGAAGATCCTTGAAGCAGGGAGGGAGCATAAAATAAAGGCAGGTCTAGTTTGTTTATTTATGTGTCTGCATTTGAATGTGAAAGTTTGATATTTAATAGAAATTGGCCTTATAGATATGAAAACCAAGAAACCATTGGCTAGACCTTAATACTCACAATTATATTTCATATGATATAGCAAATAATTCTGCCATCTGGCAAAGGGAAAGGGAATAATTCCACCATCAGAACAAATAAAGGCAGTCATTGGCTGCAGAAGGCCACAGACAGAATGTACAGATACTATCTGGTGTCATTCAAAGCCTCCCAGCCCTCTCCTACCATGAAGAGAAAAATCACATGTGTGCAGTGCTTTGCTGTTTAAAATCTGTTTCTTGCTTGTAAGTGCATAACAACATGTAACTTTCACACCTCTGTGATTTGATAAGCCTCCCAATACTACAATGGAGGAAGCTGAGGCTCACAGAAGTCAAGGACTTTGTCTGAGTTGGCACGGTTCACAGCAGAGCCAAAATTAGGAGTCAGAGTCTTGCCCTTTATTGTGGTTATTTCTCTTATGATCCAGTAGTCCTATGAAGAATCCAGACAATGACTGGGGCAAACATATTTAGATACCACCCACCTTCAAAAAGAATTTATGATAATGGATGAATAGAGATTAGTTGGTATCTTGAAGACACATTCTGTGTAAGAGATATAAGGAAGTCCGTGACAAAGGAATGAAATGGGGAAATAACAGGAGAACACTCTAGGTTGAGGGAAAAGGCTAGGGATCAAGGAAAGGGAGATGACTGGGTGAGGAACACCTTAATTGAGGATGGAAAACTTTGGACAACCAGGCAAAATCATAGAAGTAAGATTGGAAAAAGCAATCCCTAAGAATTCGAACTTACAAGGTAGGCCCTTAATGGTTTCCCAGAAGAAAAGTTAAGTTATATCACTACTTCAACAAATCAAGGGCCAGAGAAAGATTCTGGAAAAATTTGAGAGGAAATAGATTTTTCAAAGGCTGAAACTTGGAATGAGCAATAAACTTCTTGGTTTGACCTTGCTGTAATCCCCCCATCTGTATCCCAAAGTCAGGTGAATTGATAATTGTTTTCATTCTCCCTTTACTAGGTCCTAGAATATAGAGAAATTGGGTATTTTTATTCCAGAGAGGTTACTCACTGCTAGATCTTAGGCAAGCTCATTTTTTTCCCTTACAAAATAAATGCTGCTTGCTATAAAATTATGTTTTCAAAGCATTTACATACAATATTTCCTGCATGAAGAAGTATTTAATCATTATCCATAAAGAATTTGCAAAGATCTTATTGGTATACTTATGAAGCACTTTAAAATTCTGGGTTGGAAAGCCCTGAAGCACAAATTATCCTATCTTCTCTACAAAATACATGGAAGACAGCATTGCTTCAAATCTACTCTTTAGAGGGAGGCTTAAGTATTTGGATTCTGAATGAATATTCTAAACTTCTCCAAGAGATCTAAAACTGTCAGAGTGAATTCCCTTTCAATAGTCTGGGACCACCAGCAAATGATTAACCTAAAAAACACATGTTGGAATTATTAGGCATTTTGATGTATATCATTAAAGTAATCTTCTATTTCTTCCTTCCTTCCTCCGTCCCTCCCTCTTACTCTTTCTCTTTTCCTTCCTTCCTTCCTTCCTTCCTTCCTTCCTTCCTTCCTTCCTTCCTTCCTTCCTTCCTTCCTTCTTTCCTTCCTTCCAAGTATAGAGGCCCTGATCTGGTAGAAGTAAGAAATATTCTTGACATCTTAAAAGTTAAGTAACTTCTGAAAATTCAATGTTTTGGAAATTTGTGAAGACCCAGCTTCTTGAATTAGACTTTCCCAGGGATAATGTCTCAACTTTGTATCTCTTGGACAATGTGTTTGCTGAGCAAGGGGAGGCAAATATAATCCCTATAATGAGTATTAAACTGGGCTACAAGAGAATGGAAGAGCTGCCCTGTAAGTCAGGAAAGCTGAGAAGGCAGGTAAAAAACTGTCTGGAAAGCCTGATAGGAAATGTTCAGTAGTCTCATGAGGAAAGCATGGTGGACTACTAAGCAGCAAATGGTCTCTCAAGTGGCTTCTGATCCAACCAGTCCTATTTTCTCCAAGTCTAGAAAGACAGGATCTGGTGTCCGAGTCAGTTTATACCTCCAACTAAAGCATGACACTTATTATATTTAATGTGTCATTTCATGGAATTGGTCTTCTGTATGAGGAGTGATAATGTTTTTGCCATGAAGGCATTTATTCATACTGTGATAGAATTAAAAATCAAACAATAAAGATCACATACACATGCTCAAAGATAGGGCCAATGTCAGCTTTCTATTGCCTTATTATTTTGATTTTTAAATTTTGGGCCTCAAAATCTAGATCTTGGTCAAAGTGGTCACGCTTCATAATTTAGAAGTTAATTACTGTGAATATAACCCCCCATACAAACAATCTATGAATATAATACAACATAAAGAGTATAAAAGAAAGAGACAAGGATGGATAGACGGATAGATGGATAGATGAGAAATTAATAAAGAAACCCAGCATGCTAGTACTGTGTGAACATTTCATGACAAAAACTAATACCAAGAAAAAATGGGTTGGCATTAGATATTGACATGATCCTAAAACTCTGCCATCATATGCCAAAGGGTTTCCTGGACTCAAATTTGCATAAAACCCTTATTTTCAGGATTTCAATTCAAATGTATGTATGAGGCAACTGTCCCAGCTTGGACTTGCTATGGAGGTTGGTTATTGCTCAAGAGTGAAGGGAAAAGTAGCAATCAGCTGAGGCAAATGAAAATGAGCTGGAATAAGACCATGTTCCATGACAGAATTATGTTTTGCAAGCCCAAGCGCAGAGTTTCAAGTTTCACACAGTTCAAAGGGATGTGATCTCAAATACATAGGAGTCAAGGTTCATTCTCAAACAAAGCAGCCAGAAAGTAACGGGCTACTTTTACAGTCCTGTTGTGTCCCAATAAGGGCCATTTTCCATGTCTATGTAAGAATGACAAACTAAGTCCTAAACTTTGACCCCATTCTTTAATACAAAATATGTTTCTATAGTACCCAGGCAGATGATTAAAAAGTCATTTGTCACAGCCCATCAGAGGCTTGTTAAATATATTCATCTTTGCAAAGGTCTTTCAAACTCTAATTCACACATTCCAATTGTACACCCTTTCACCAACTGGGAGTTGGCCTGCCCTAGGCAGAAGGCAGAAGTGTTTTCCCAATTAAGCTTTCCTAGGCCTGGGTTTTTGAGGTCTTGAGATATGTTGTGGGAATCTTCCCACTCCGAATCAGCATTAATCATCCCTGTGAAATACAATATTTTTCAGGGAACACTGACCCTCATTGTCAAAGGACTCATTCCTAAATTGGAGGCAGGGAAGAGGGAGAGGAAATGGAATCTACTGTAATTCTCTTACATTCTCTCGGAATACCTGGTGTCTCAGACGATCTCCAGAGAGCCCTCGATGTCCTTCTCCACAACCATAGGCACATCCCAAAGACTTCACTATTTTGATGAGCATGGTAAGAGCAAGCCTATGGTTGCTTACAGGTGTACTTTCATCCTAGAAAAGTTACAAAGCCCTTTTGGTACTGACATTCCATTCTGTGATTAAACCAAGTTTTATATGTTTTATGGTGAGCACGTACAACTTGAAAAACAGAATTGTCAAGGGCTCAACAAGCAAGTTAACCTTTCTAAAATCCAGAATGCCTTTTAAAAGAAAGAAAAATGTGCATTTTGATCACCCTCTAGTGCTAAAGGATATGACTGTAGACCTCTTGATTAGAAAACATGTTTCTGTATCCTTGGCAGACTATCAGAACCACCTAGAGAGACAATGGGGACTATCAGTGATGAAGGCAAATAGATTTTCCCAGAAGCTACCCTCATTATCAGGCTTCTGATAGTACCACCAGGCAATGATTATTGCTAAATTTCTGGAACTGATCAAAGTCTGGAACTTTGAAATCACATGGCAACTTCTGACATTTTTAAGGGACTTTCTGATTTTATATTTTCACTATATTGTAATACTCACACACCAGCAAAGTGAGAATATAAAGAAATTTGTCAACATTCAGCTTGTTTCTTCCTTTGAGGGTAAATAGGAAGCCCTCCTGAGACGAATAATGAGAATGGTTATCATATCTCTTTTGCCCCATTTAATCCTTGTTGTTAGTGGAGGACGCAGCTTCCAGAAAACTTCTGTGAATTATCTCCAAAGAGGCAGAAGGATCCTAATAATTTCCCTTTCTACATCGGTTTACTGTGCAGAACAAAGGAAATAATGGATAAGCATTGTTCTGTAAATGGTGAAGGGTTTTCCATTGTCATGTGGATCAGGTGGCTATGCAAACGATGAGGTCACACACTGAAAGTACTCCAATGTGGGTAGGTTATGAAAGAGATGGAGTTATCTAGACATCATCCATAATATGGTGGGGTAGACTCCACTCCCCTAAAGTTATGCAGTTGGTCCTCCTTTTCTAATCTACAGGCTCATGCAGTGGATGCAGTGCTGAGATGCTCCATGCAGAACTGAACATTCTCTGAGCCTGGAAGTGTTGCTGGCTGACAGCTCTCTAGGGAGATCCTATCCTGCCATTGTTCTTAGCTAAAGGAGAGCTGCCTCACCTACGGTTAATGCTCTTCTTGGGAGCAGTCTGCCTCCAATGACCAGTCAAAGGCATAATGAGGGTGGGGGGTATAAAGGTGGGCTCCCTTCCTCTACTTGGAGATTACTTTGAAGAGTCATCCTTGCTTTAGAGCTCCCTGTGTGATGGGCTGAGGTCTCTGTTACAACAAGTTGCAGTTCAACTGCTCCCTCTATCTCATCCTGCTTCTTTCACACCTCATAGATGTTGATCCTGAGAGGACACCCCAGGAAACTTCCTGCACACACGTCTCCACATCTGAGTCTGTTTCCTGGGAACTCTA